>NW_007102488.1:637-7644 GCF_000164805.1 Carlito syrichta | reverse complement strand
TTCCACCAAAAAAAAAAAAAAAAAAATCACAACATTATCCAGGCATGGTGGTACACGCTTGTAAGTCTCATCTACTTGGGAGGTTGAGACAGGAGTGTCTGAGCCCAGGAGGTCAAGACTGCAGTTAGCCTTGATTGTGCCACTGCACTTCTATCTGAGCAACAGAGTGAGACCCCAACTCACAAATGAAAACAAAAATCTGTGATTTTAAAGCCAGTTGCAGCAGAGAATCCTGGGAGTGGCACAACTTCCAAAATCCAAGGTTAATAGGCTGTGAATCGCCACTTTCTTTGCTCATTGTCCCTGCTTCAGCAGTTCCTTTAGCCTACTGTCATTCAGCTTGGGGAGAAGAAGTAAGTGGGAATAGCACCAGCTGCGAAGGGGAGGCCCACACAATGCTCACCCCTCCCCTCGCCCCCACTCTCCACCCCACTTGTCCCCCCAGAGCACCAGGCATGTGGTTATGCAGGAGATATTTATACAGCCTGCCCAACAGGAATTCACATGTATTTCCAAGTCATTAGGGCCAATTACTCACCTTTGGGTCCCATAATATCATTTGTTCCCCACCAAATGGATCACTTTTTGCCTGTCACAAATATGATCAATCCTGCATGAGGCCGCCCAGTCATGTTTAAACGCATTCAGATTATTGCGGGGATTGGGATAAATGAATGGATGGACTGAGTCATGAAATATAAATCTCGTGGATGATTCTTTCAATTCTAGAATAATTTCGTTCCATTGAGAACTGGCTTACTCAGAAGGCACCAGTATGAATCCTAGGACTATTTGTTTCCTTTAACTTGGACAATACGTGAAAGAATGTAAATACTTTTACCATTCAGGATTCCATTTTCTTTCTTCTCTACCTTTCAAAGATGTATTGAAATACACTCAGTATATGACACAGTGCTAGGATTTGAAGAGGCTAGACAGACAGTGATTAAAAAAAAGTTCCTTAGCTGGGCGTGGTAGCGCGCCTCTGTAATTCCAGCTACTTGGAAGGCTGAGGCGGAAGGATCACCGGAGCCCAGCAGGTCGAGGCTGCGGTGGCCGGGAGCGGCCACTGCACTCCAGTCTGGGCGACAGAGTGAGACTCCAACTCAAAAAAAAAAAAAAAAATCAGCTGGAATCAGGTGCAGTGGCTCAAGCCTGTAATCCCAGCACTTTGGGAGGCTGAGGCAAGAGGATTGCCTGAGTTCAGGGGTTCAAGACCAGACTGGACAACATGGCGAGACCTCGTCTCTACAATAAATCAAAAAAATTAGCGGGGCATGGTGATGCATGCCTATAGTTCCAGCAACCTGGAAGACTGAGGCAGAAGGATTGCCTGAGCTCAGCAGGTCAAGGCTGTGGTGGCCATGAGCGTGCTACTGCACTCTAGCCTGGTGACAGAGTGAGACTTCAACTCAAAAAAGGAAAAAAAATCAGCCTGATATGGTGGCTAACACCTGTGTTTCCAGCTACTTGGAAGGCTAGTGTAGAAGGATCACCTGAGCCCAGTAGGTCGAGGTTGTAGTGGCCATGAGTGTGCCACTGCACTCTAGCCTAGACAAGTGAGATTCCTATTCCAAAAAAGAAAAGAAGGCTGGGCTCGGTGGATCAGCCTGAAATCCCAGCACTTTGGGAGGCCAAGGCAAGTGGATTGTCTGATCCCATGGGTTTGAGAACAGCCCAGGCAACTTGACGAGACCTCATCTCTAAAATAAATAAAAAATTACCCAGGCGTGGTAGTACATGTCTGTAGTTCTGGCTACTTGGAAGGCTGAGGTGAAGGGATCACCGGAGTCCAACAGGTCGACGCTGGGGTGGCCGTGAGCGTGCCACTGTACTCCAGCATGGGTGACACAGAGAGACTCCAACTCAAAAAAAGAAAAGAAAAAAGGACCAACAGATAACGTACATCATAGAGTTTCAGGCTGGGCATGGTAGCTCACATCTGTAATCCCAGCAATTTGGGAGGCCCAGGCAAGAGGATTACTTGAGCCCAGGAGTTTGAGACCAATCTGGGCAACATAGCGAGAACTTGTCTGTACAAAATGCATGGTGGCCCATACCTGCAGCCCCAGCTACTCAGCTACTCAGGAGGCTAAGGGAGAAGGATGGCTTGAGCCCAGGAGGTCAAGACTACAAGGAGCCGGGGTCTCACCAGTGCACTCCAGCCTGGGTGACGGAGTAAGATCCCGACTCAAAAAGAAAAAAAAAAAAAAAAATTGGGAGAAAGAAGGAAAAGAAAGGGTATATCATAATGTTCCAGAATGGTCCAACCCAGAAGTGTTCTGTGTTGCTCTCTTGGAACAGCATTACCAGGGTCTCCTACAACCCACTGCAAATGCAAATTCAATCTTGGGTCTAACCCAGGAGACCTGAATGAGGAATTTAGGAGTGGCACTGATTGATCTTTTAACAAACCCTCTAAGGGACAGTGATACTCAAGTTAGAGAACCCCTGCTGTGTAGCTGCCTGAGTTCCTTGCTCCGTGGGGGAGACATGTAGAAGGAACTGGCAAGGAACTTGTGAGCTGGGTTTGTCCTGGCAATCCTTTTTTTTTTTGAGTTGGAGTCTCACTCTGTCGCTCAGACTGGAGTGCAGTGGCCACTCCCGGCCACCGCAGCCTCGACCCGCTGTGCTCCAGCAATCCTTCCACCTCAGCCTTCCAAGTAGCCGGAATTACAGCCATGCGCTACCATGCCCGGCTGATTTTTTGATTTATTGTAGAGATGAGGTCTCGCCAAGTTGCCCAGGCGGGTCTCGAACCCGTGGGCTCAGGCAATCCACTCACCACTCCCAAAGCACTGGGATTACAGGCTGAGCCACCGAGCCCGGCCGGCAATCCCTTTTTTATCTCAGTTTCTCAAGCTACCTAGTAAATTTCTGTGTGGGTTAAGCCTCTCTACAACCATAACTTAAAAAAAAAATCACTTGTGAGGCCAAGCGCAGTGGGTCATGCCTGTAATCCCAGCACTGTGAGAGGCCAAGGTCAGAGGACTGCCTGAGCCCACAGGTTCGAGACCAGCCCGGGCAAATTGGTAAGACTTCATCACTACAATAAAGCAAAAAATTTGCCAGGCATGCTGGTGCATGCCTGTAGTTCCAGCTACTTGGAAGGCTGAGGGCGAAGGATAGCCTGAGCCCATCAGGTCGAGGCTGCCGTGACTGTGAGCGTGCCACTGCACTCCAGCCTGGGCAACATAGTGAGACTCCAACTCAAAAAAAAGATCACTTCTGGCCGGGTTCGGTGGCTCAAGCCTATAATTCCAGCACTTTGGGAGCCCGAAGCAAGAGGATTGCCTGAGCTCAGGAGTTTGAGACGGCCTAGGCAAATTGGTGAGACTTTGTTTTTAAAATAAATCAAAAAATAAGCCGGGCGTGGTAGCGCATACCCGTAGTTCCAGCTACTTGGAAGGCTGAGACAGAAGAATCACCTGAACCTGGCAGGTCGAGGCTGCGCAGGCCGTGAACAGCGTGCCACTGCACTCGAGCCTAGGTGACAAGAGTGAGACTCCAAATCAAAAAAAAAAAAAAAAAAAATCACTTCTGTTAATAGGTATTTACTTGAGGCCAGGAGTAGTGACTCATAATCTCAGCATTTTGGGGGATTATAGGCAAGAGGATTGAGTGAGTCCAGATCAAGACCAACCTGGAAAACACAATGAGACCCCCTCTCTACAAAAAAATTAAAAAATTAGCCAGGCGTAGTGGCCCATGCCTGTAGTCCCAGCTACTTTGGAGACCAAGGCACAATTTTTTTTGTAGAGGCAAGGTCTTGCTATGTTGCCCAGACTGGTCTCAAATTCCTGGCCTCAAGGGATCCTCCTTCCTCATCCTCCCAAAGTGCTGAGATAGCAGGTTTGAGTCACCTTGCCTGGCCCTAAGGCAGAATTTGAAGACTGTGCTGAGCCTTGATCATGCTACTACACTCCAGCCCAGGTAACAGAGTGAGACCCCGACTCAAAAAGAAGTATTTATTTGTGATTGCCTTACCTCTCTTCAGTAGACTATAAACCCCAAGAAAACATGACCCTCAGTTCTACTTCCTTCCCAACTCTTGACGGCTGAAGATAAAACCTGAATATGTTTCTTGCTTTCCCTGGATTTTTTTCCCTCATTATTTGCTAAATATATACTAAGGGCTGGGCTCGGTGGCTCAGCCTGTAATCCCACGCCTTTGGGAGGCTGAGGTGAGTGGATTGCCTGAGCCCGCGTGTTTGAGACCCACCTGGGCAGCGAGACCTCATCTCTACAATATATTAAAAAATTAGCTGGGCGGGTAGCGCGCGCCTGTAATTCCGGCTACTCGGAAGGCTGAGGCGGAAGGATCGCCGGAGCCCAGCAGGTCGAGGCTGCAGTGGCCGGAAGCTTGCCACTGCACTCCAGTCTGGGCGACAGAGTGAGACTCCAACTCAAAAAAAAAAAAAAAAAAAAAGAAATATATATATATATATATATATAAAGGGCTTATAATGTGCCTGATCTTCATATTGAAGGGAGTACAAATTTCTTATAAGAAATGATCCTTGGCCAGGCACGGTGACTCACGCCTATAATCCCAGCACTTTGGGAGGCGGAGGTGAGAGGATTCTGTGAGTCCATGGGTTTCAGACCAGCCTGGGCAATTTGGTGAGACTTCATCTCTACAATAAATCAAATAATTTAGCCGGGCGTGGTAGTGTCTGCCTGCAGTTCTAGCTACTTGGAAGGCTGAGGCAGAAGAATCACGTGAGCCTGTTAGGTCCCGGTTGCAGTGGCCATGCGTGTGCCACTGTACTCCAGCCTGGGCAACAAAGTGAGACTCCAACTCCAAAAAAGAGAGAAAGAAAGAGGGAAGGAAGGAAAGAAGGAAAGAAAGAAAGTATTCTTAGGCTAGGTGCCATGGCTCAAATCTACAATCACAGCACTTTGGGAGCCAAGGCGAGAGGACTGCCTGAGTCCAGGGAATTGAGATCAGCCTGCGCAACTTGGCGAGACCTCGCCTGTACAATAAATCAAACAATTAGCCCGGGTATGGGAGTGCATGCCTATACTTCCAGCTACTTGGAAGGCTGAGGTGGAAGGATTGCCGGAGCCAAGCAGGTGGAGGCTGTGGTAGCCATGATTGTGCCACTGCTCCAGCCTAGATAACAGACTGCAACTCAAAAAAATAAAAGTAAGCTGCCCTGTAATCCCAACACTTTGGGAGACAGAAGCGAGAGGATTGCCTGAGTCCAGGGATTCGAGACCAGCCTGGGCAACTCAGTGAGACTTCGTCATCTCTACAATAAATAAAAAAATTAGCTGGGAGTTGTAGCGCACATCTGTGATTCCAGTTACTTGAAGACTGAGGGATAAGGATCATCTGAACCCAGCAGTTTGAAGCTGTGGTGACCATGAACATGCAACTGTACTCCTGCCTATGCACAGAGTGAGACTCTGACTAAAAAATAAAAATTAAATAGATAAATAAGAAGAACAAAAAAAGACCCCTGCCCTTATAATCTAGTTGAAACAAAAACATATCCTTCAAGAAAAATTTAATAACAGCACAAGGTGGCCTATGATTTTAAGTACAGATAAATGATTTAGATTAGATTAAGAAAGGAAGGGAGACAGATCCTTTGGGCTGAAAAGGCTTCCTGGAAGGGGCTTTCAGATTATAAGGAGAGGGTGAGGCTGGCCTGGAACAATGGGGAAAGGGAGAGGAGGACAAAAACAAAGGGGACTGAGTGGCTTGGAGCAAGATATGTGCATATGCAAGAAGCCTCAGGCCAGCAGGGAGACCAAGGTGTACTCAGGGTGAAGAATGGGTTGGAGTGGAGAACTGTGAGTCTACAGGAGCCCTGGATGCCAGACTCAGTTAGAACTTTCCCTCTCTCCCTGATTTCATCACAACACTATAAATCAATGCAGCAAAGTTGCACTTGTACCCCATGAATATATACAATTTTTTTTTTAGTTGGAGTCCACCCAGGTAGGAGTGCAGTGGCATGCTCCCGGCCACTGCCTCCTCGACCTGCTGGGCTCAGGCGATCCTTCTGCCTCAGTCTTCCAAATACCCAGAACTACAGGCACATGCTATCACACCAAGCTAATTTTTTTGATTTATTGTAAAGATGAGGTCTCACCATGTTGCCCAGGCTGGTCTCGAACTCACGAGTTCAGGCAATCCTCCCCCCTTGGCCTCCCAAAGTGCTGGAATTATGGGCTTGAGACACCACACCTGGCCTTATACAATTTTTTTTTTTGAGTCAGAGTCTAACTCTGTCCCCTAGGCTAGAGTAGAGTGGCATGATTGACCACAGCCTCACACTCCTGGGCTCAGGCGATCCTTCCATCTCAGCCTCCTGAGTAGCTGGGACTATAGGCAAGTGCCACCATGCCCAGCTAATTTATTTATTTTTTTAGTCAGAGACTCACTCTATCACCTAGGCTGGAGTGCAATGGCACGCTCTCGGCCACTGCAACCTCTACCTGCTGGGCTCAGGTGATCCTTTGGCCTTAGCCTTCCAAGTCGCTGGAACTACAGACAAGTGACATCACACCCGGCTAATTTTTTGATTTATTGTAGAGACAAGGTCTCACCAAGTTGCCCAGGCTGGTCTCCAGTCCCTGGGCTCAGGCAATCCTCTCGCCTTCACCTACCAAAGTACTGAAATTACAGGCTTGAGCACTGGCTTTTTTTTTTTTTTTGAGTTGGAGTCTCACTCTGTTGCCCAGCCTGGAGTCCAGTGGCCACTCCTGGCCACCGCAGCCTCGACCTGCTGGGCTCCGGCCATCCTTCAGCCTCAGCCTTTCAACTAGCTGGAACTACAGGCGCACGCTACCACGCCCAGCTAATTTTTTGATTTATTGTAGAGATGAGGTCTCGCCAAGTTGCCCGGGTAGGTCTTGAACCCACAGGCTCAGATAATCCTCTCACCTCGGCCTTCCAAAGTGCTGGGATTACAGACTGAGCCACTGAACCTAGCTTTTTTTTGTTTTTGTTTTTGTTTTTGTTTTGAGTTGGAGTCTCACTCTGTCGCCCAGAC
>NW_007102488.1:0-356 GCF_000164805.1 Carlito syrichta | reverse complement strand
ACCGCAGCCTCGACCTGCTGGGCTCCAGCGATCCTTCCACCCCAGCCTTCCGAGTAGCTGAAACTACAAGTGTGCACTACCACGCCCAGCTAATTTTTTGATTTATGGTAGACATGAGGTCTCGCCTGCCCAGGCGGGTCTCGAACCTACGGGCTCAGGCAGTCCACTCACCTCAGCCTCTCACAGGCGCAGGATTACAGGCTGAGCCACGGAGCCCGGCTTTTTTTTTGGTTTTTAATTAGGTCTTGCTATGTTGCCCAGGTTGGTCTTAACTCCTGGGCTCAAGTGATCCTCTTGCCAAAGTGCCGAGATTACAGGAGTGAGACACTGTGCCTGGCCTATGTACATTTTTTTTT
>NW_007102487.1:0-361 GCF_000164805.1 Carlito syrichta | reverse complement strand
GGCCTTGGCGGCTCGTCCCCCTGCGCCTCAGTTGTCCTCTGTGAACCGGGGCGGTTCGGCGCCATTCCCATCTGACGAAGACCCGGCACGTCGCGCGATCGCGTTTGCGCCGCCCGGCAGCCCCGTGGCCCGGGCGCTCCCACCGCCCCCATCTCACGGGTGGGAAAGCCGAGGCCCGGAGGTGGGAAGGGGGTGGCTCGGCTCGCGCGCGGCAGGTGCCTGCCGGGTTTTCCGCGGGCGTGTCTACGGGCGGTCGGCTGAGAACAAGAGCCCGGAGAAGACAGGGCCTGGGGCTTGCCCCGGGCATCGGCTTCTCCGTCTAGGACGGGGGAAGAGAAATGGGGTGGCGAGGCTCTTTGGA
>NW_007102486.1:0-313 GCF_000164805.1 Carlito syrichta | reverse complement strand
CGGGCGCGCGCCACCACGCCCGGCTAATTTTTTGATTTGTTGTAGAGATGAGGTGCGGCCGAGTTGCCCGTGCGGGTCTCGAACCCGCGGGCTCGGGCAGTCCTCTCGCCTCGGCCTCCCAAAGTGCCGGGACGCCAGGCTGAGCCACCGCGCCCAGCCCTGCCTCCGCTTCATCCAGGAATGGAGGATCGCCGGGGCCCTGAGCCCACCTGCCCTTGTGCCGCGGAGTCTGGGGAGGGCCTGGCGGTGCTGTCCTGGGAACCCCCTTCCCAGGAGGCGACTCCAGAGCTCCCACCGCCTCTTGGCGCCTGCT
>NW_007102485.1:0-302 GCF_000164805.1 Carlito syrichta | reverse complement strand
CACTCACCTCGGCCTCCCAAAGTGCTGGGATTACAGGCTGAGCCACCGAGCCCAGCCATGATTTTCTTAAGGATTAGTTTCACTAAACCTGATAACATGGCCGGGCATGGTGGCTTCATGCCTGTAATCCCAGCACTTTGGGAGGTGAGACCTCATCTCTATGATAAATCAAAAAATTAGCTGAAGCCGGGCTCAGTGGCTCAGCCTGTAATCCTACGCCTTTGGGAGGCTGAGGTGAGTGGATTGCCTGAGCCCGCGGGTTCGAGACCCGCCTGGGCAGCGAGACCTCATATCTACAATAA
>NW_007102484.1:0-813 GCF_000164805.1 Carlito syrichta | reverse complement strand
CCCTCTGTCTGCCCTCCCTAAGAAGCTGCACTGGACAGCCCAAGTGTGGACCCCATAGCCCGTCTGAATGAGTTGACAGAGATTCAGGGCCTGGCCCACCTCCTGGGAGATGCTTCAGGAAAATGAGTGTCCCCTTTTGTGCTTTAATAGAAGCACATGAAATGAAAGCGTCTTCAGATGGGATATCTCACCCAGGAGAAAGTGTTTCCGCTGCTTGCCTGACCCCTAAGAGACAATATATTGCATTCATCCATCTTCTCTCTGTCTCTCTGTCTCTGTTTCTCTCTCTCTCTCTTTGTCTCTGTGTGTCTCTCTCCATCTCTCTTACTCTAGTATCTGTCTCTGTTTCTAATTGTCTCCTACTCTGTCTCTATCTCTCTTTCTGTCCTTCTCCCTATCTGTCTCTATCTCTCTGTCTCTGTCCCTCTCTCTCTCTCTTTGTCTCTCTGTCTCTCTTGTAACTGTCTCTCTCTGTCTCTGTCTCTCTGCCACACTCTCTCTGTCTAGCTCGCTGTCTCTGCCATTATCTGTCTCCATCTCTCTTTGTTTCTGTCTCTCTGTCTCTGTCACTGTCTGTCTCTGCCTTTCTCTCTGTCTCTGTTCCTCCCTCTCTGTCCCTTAGTCTCTGACACTGTCTGTCTCTGTAACTGTCTCTGTCTCTCTTTGTCTCTTTCTCTCGGTCTATCTCTCTCTGTCTCTGTCTCTCTGTCACTCTCTCTCTTTATCTCTGTCTCTCTGTCCCTCTCTCTTTGTCTCTGTCTCTCTCCATAACTGTCTCTATCTCTCCCTGTCTCTCTCTCTGTGTCTCTCTCT
>NW_007102483.1:0-790 GCF_000164805.1 Carlito syrichta | reverse complement strand
TCATTATCTGATGCTGACTATAGCTCAGTATTCAGAAAAACAAGTGAGGATTCACTCCAGCGAGATGAAAAGTTAGTTTTCTTTTGTCAAGCTAATATCTTCTAAGGGTCAAGAAGAAGCAGGGAAGAAAACTTGGCATTTGGAATATTGAATACAAATATTTACTTGCAGTCACAATGCACCTGAAAGCTTCACATAGAAATATATTTTTTAGTGCATTAAAACTTAATTATAGTCAATCCTAAATTGTGTTAAACTATGTTATAAATGCTATACATAAACTATTCATAAATAACTCTGAAGAAACTAGTTTGTTGGGGGAAATAGAATAGAAATCATTCATGGTAACTTCTAGCCCTAAATCCAAAAAGTAGGTTTCAGTGGAAATAGATGAGAAAAATATTTACAGTCTTTGTTTATAAAGACGTCCATGGCTTTAACATTCTTAGTGTAAAACAAATATTCTAAAAATAACTCCAGAAATAATGAGAAAGTACCTAAATTAGAATACTTAGAGTCATGAGCACTAAAGTCAGGCAGACACTGATTTGAATCATTCCCCTGCCATTTAATAGTAGAGCAAGTTAAGTCACCCTCTATGTAGCAAACACAGTGACATTTATAATTTGTTTTCTCAGCATACTTTCCAACTGCCTTTTATTGGGGCCTCTGTGTAATTTTTCTTTGCTGCATGTGAACCTTGTGCAGAAATCAATCATGTTACCTAATCCAGGCCACTGCTATTGTTACAAGAATGGGCATATCAGCCAAGCAATGATAAAGTGAAGTC
>NW_007102482.1:0-327 GCF_000164805.1 Carlito syrichta | reverse complement strand
TGCACTAGTTTACACTCCCACCAACAGTGTAGAAATGTTCCCTTTTCTCCACACCCTCTCTAGCAGCTTTCTTTGAGTTGTTGATAATTGCCATTCTGACTGGAGTTAGGCGGTTTCTCAGTGTGGTTATGATTTGCATCTCCCTGATGATTAGTGAGGTTGAACATTTCTTCATGTCTTTTGGCTGCTTGGATGTCTTCCTTTGTGAAGTGTCTGTTCACATCTTTTGCCCATTTTATAATGGGGTTGTTGGTTTTTTTCTTTTCGGCACGTTTGAGTTCCTTGTATATCAAAGATGTTAAGCCTTTGTCTGACCTGGTGTTGGCA
>NW_007102481.1:0-720 GCF_000164805.1 Carlito syrichta | reverse complement strand
TAAACTGTATTCAAGTTTTCTTATGCTGTTAAGAGGCCATGCCCAATTTTATCATTCTGACATTTTAGAAGATCCTGCAATCTCTATCATCATTACTCAGGTTAAAAACAGATTTACCCAATTTCCCTTGAAATGTCAGCCTTGGCAAACAACCGCATCTAAGAACCACTGTTTCAATACCTCATTCTCCCACTGAAATAAACACAATTCATAGAAAATATAAATATGGTACCCTCACAAAAAGGAAGGCCAGCAGTAAGTTAAAAATACAGCTGAAAGTTAGAGAGACCTGAGGTAAGGAGTTATCACCTCCTTCCAAGCCTTGGAAGAAACACACAGCTTAGGGACGCACCAGTTACTTATACTGAGGGCGCAAGTTGTAGGTCCTGCTAACCGGTAAATGATATCCAAATAACCTCTAGGCCTGCTAATTAACAACATCCAAGCCGGCTCGGTGGCTCAGCCTGTAATCCCGCGCCTTTGGGAGGCGGAGGTGAGTGGATTGCCTGAGCCCACGGGTTTGATACCTGCCTGGGCAGTGAGACCTCATCTCTACAATAAATCAAAATATCAGCCGGGCACGCGCCTGTAGTTCCAGCGACTTGGAAGGCTGAGGTGGAAGGATAGCCGGAGCCCAGCAGGTTGAGGCTGCGGTGGCGCACTCCAGTCTGGGCGATAGAGTGAGACTCCAGCTCAAAAAAAAAAAAAAAAAGAAAAAAG
>NW_007102480.1:0-322 GCF_000164805.1 Carlito syrichta | reverse complement strand
TGATTTTTTGGTTTATTGTAGAGATGAGGTCTTGCCAAGTTGCCCAGGCGGGTCTCGAACACGCAGGCTGGGGCAATCCACTCACCTCAGCCTCCCAAAGGTGCGGGATTACAGGCTGAGCCACCGAGCCCGGCTGCTAAAAATTTTTAAAGAAAAATATGACATAGTCGGGTGAGTTCGAGACCTGCCTGGGCAACTTGGCGAGACCTCATCTCTACAATAAATCAAAAAATTAGCCAGGCGTGGTGGCGCGCGCCTATAGTTCCAGCTACACGGAAGGCTGAGGCGGAAGGATCACCAGAGCCCAGCAGGTCGAGGCTGC
>NW_007102479.1:0-317 GCF_000164805.1 Carlito syrichta | reverse complement strand
ATTTTTTTTTTTTTTTTTTTTGATTCAGGGTTTCACTTTGTTGCCCAGGCTGGAGTGTGATATCATGATCATTGGCTCACCACAGCCACAAACTCCTAGGCTCAGATGATCCTTCCATCTCAGTCTCCTGAGTAGCTAAAATTACATGCGTGTGCCACCACGCCTGGCTAATTTTTAAAATTTTTTTTTCTAGAGATGAGGACTTGCTATGTTGCCTAGACTGGCTGAGTTGTACCTTTTTATAATAAACCAGTAAATTTTTTTTTTCTGAGTTGGAGTCTTACTCTGTCGCCCAGACTGGAGTGCAGTGGCCACTC
>NW_007102478.1:0-870 GCF_000164805.1 Carlito syrichta | reverse complement strand
TGGATGATTTTTGAGATGTATTGCTGAATCCGGTTTGCTAGGATCTTGTTGAGAATTTTAGCATCTGTGTTCATCAAAGATATTGGCCTGTAGTTCTCTTTCTTTGTTGGATCTTTACCTGGCTTGGGTATCAATGTGATGTTGGCTTCGTAAAATGATTTGGGGAGAGTTCCATCTTTTTCAATCGCCTGGAATACCTTCAGTAGGATTGGTATTAGCTCCTCCTTAAATGTCTTGTAGAATTCTGCTGGAAAGTCATCTGGACCAGGGCTTTTTTTTGTAGGAAGTTTTCTTATTACGTGGTCAATTTCCTTGATTGTTATTGGCCTATTTAGGGTCTCAATTTCTTCTTGTTCCAACCTAGGTAGGTTGTGTGATGTCAGAAAGTCTTCCATTTCCTTCTGGTTTTCAAGTTTGTTTCCATACAAGTGTACATAGTAGTCTCTAATGATCTTTTGTATTTCTTCAGGGTCAGATGTGGCTTCATCTTTTGTGTTTCTGATTATGCTTATTTGGTTTTTTTCTCGTTTTTTCTTGGTCAGTCTAGCTAGGGGACCATCAATCTTGTTTACCCTTTCGAAGAACCAGCTTTTTGTTTCATTGATTTTTTGTATTATCTTTTTGTCTTCTATGTCCTGGATTTGGGCTTTTATTTTGGTGATCTGGATTCTTCTGCTGAAATTGGGGTTGTTGTGGTCTTGCTTTTCCAGGTTCTTTAGGTGGTTTGTTAGGCTGTTAAATTGTGATCCTTCCATTTTCTTCATGTGTGTTTGTAGGGATATAAATTCCCCTGTTACTACAGCCTTCATAGTATCCCAGAGATTTTGGTAAGATGTTTCTTCATTTTCATTTGTTTCCAGGTATCTTTTA
>NW_007102477.1:0-331 GCF_000164805.1 Carlito syrichta | reverse complement strand
GATCGCCGGAGCCCAGCAGGTCGAGGCTGCGGTGGCCGGGAGCGGCCACTGCACTCCAAGGAGTCTGGGTGACAGAGTGAGACTCCATCTCAAAAAAAAAAAAAGCTATTGTGCTTTGGGAGGCTGAGGTGGGAGGAGTGCTTGAGGCCAGAAGTTGAAGACCAGCCTGGGAAACATAGGGAGACTCTGTCTCTACAATATATATATGTATGTATTTATTATTTTTTATTTTTTTGAGTTGGACTCTCACTCTGTCACACAGACTGGAGTGCAATGGCTGCTCTCGGCCACCGCAGCCTCGTCCTGCTGGGCTCAGGCAATCCTTCCGCCT
>NW_007102476.1:0-313 GCF_000164805.1 Carlito syrichta | reverse complement strand
TTTTATCCCAAATTTTCACATGTCAAATCACAAGACTTTCACATGGGCACGAAGCCAGGTAGGTGAGGGGCATCCCCCACCCACCAGGCGTTTCCTTAGGAATGAGGAAGGACAACCCCAATCAAATCACAGGAGTTTTACATGAACATAAAGCCAGGTGGGTGGGGGGGTGTCCCCACCCACCAGGCGTTTTCCCCCAAGCATGAGGAAGGACAATCCCAAAATTATCTCACTGTTCCTTATGCTTGGCTTAGTTCCTCAAAAGCAATGCAACAGTTTTAATATCATAAAATCCTAATAGTCAATAACTTCT
>NW_007102475.1:0-332 GCF_000164805.1 Carlito syrichta | reverse complement strand
TGGCCCTAATTTTTTTTTTTTTTTTTTAAGTTGGAGTCTAACTCTGTCACCCAGGTTGGAGTGCAGTGGCACACTCATGGCCACCATAGCGTTGACCTGCTGGGCTCTGGTGATCCTTCTTTCTCAGCCTTCCAAGTAGCCGGAACTACAATACCTGGCTAGTTTTTTTTAAAAAATTGTTTTAGAGATGAGTTCTCGCCAAGTTGCCCGGGCTGGTCTTGAACCCATGGGCTCATGTAATCCACTGACCTCGGCCTTCCAAAGTGCTGGGATTACAGGCTGAGCCACTAAACCTGGCCCAGCTAATTTTTTTTTTTTTTTTTTTGAGTTGG
>NW_007102474.1:0-309 GCF_000164805.1 Carlito syrichta | reverse complement strand
TCCATTATCCTCGTTTTTAAGAAAAGGAAACTGGGACACAGAGAAATCAGCTGACTTGCCTGTGATCACAGTTCTGATTGCAGCAGACCTGAGATTCAAACCAATGAAGCCCACTCCAGGACCCAGGACCTGGACCACTTGCTCAGCCTTGGACTTCCTAGGTCAGATACATACATACATGCTCTGAGCTGGACAAATTCATAGAAGTGTCTTCTTTCAAAACAGCTTATGAGGAATGCACTTCAAAGCAAAAGCACAGTTGAAAGGAAATAGTTGTCCCCAAATTGCAGCCAAGAAAATAACAGCTGG
>NW_007102473.1:0-310 GCF_000164805.1 Carlito syrichta | reverse complement strand
CAATAGCAAAAACATGGAGCCAACCATGCTGCCCATCAAAAGAGGACTGGATAAAAAAACGTGGAACATATACACAATGGAATATTATGTAGCCATAAAGAAGGACAAAATCATGAACTTCACAGCAACTTGGATGGACTTAGAGGTTATAATACTGAGTGATATATCATAGAAACAAAGAAATGGGTATCATATATGCTCATTCATAAATGGTCGTGAGCAACTATCGTCATTCTATGAGAAAGGGACTGGCAAGTCGGGCTTGGTGGCTCAGCCTGTAATCCCGCGCCTTTGGGAGGCTGAGGTGAGT
>NW_007102472.1:0-334 GCF_000164805.1 Carlito syrichta | reverse complement strand
AGGTGGCTAGACAGCTGACCAGCTAGTTAAATCAGCTACTTTAATCAGCTGGCTAACAAGTTGGTTAGCTAGTTAAGTCAGCACGTTAATTCAGTTGTCTAGCCAGCAGGCTAGCTAGTTAAAAAGCTATTTACCTCAGATGGGCAACCTGGTGGCTCGCTAGTTATTTCAGCTAAGTCAACTGGCAAGCTAGGAAGCTAGCTAGTAAAGTCAGCTAGATAAGTCTGCTCGATAGCTAATTAAGTCAGTTAGTTAAGTCAGGTAGCTAGCCAGTTTGCTAGGTAGGTAACTTGCTAATTATGTCAGCTGTCTAGCAAGCTGGCTAGCTAGTTAA
>NW_007102471.1:0-395 GCF_000164805.1 Carlito syrichta | reverse complement strand
TGCAGGTCCCGCAGGTAATCCAGGATGTAGCGGAAGAGGAAGCCGTCCCGGTCCAGGAAGAAGCGGCCCTTGCTGTCCCGCGCCAGCTCCTGCGGCTGCTGCTGCGTGAACATGCGCCAGAGCAGCGAGTCGGGCACCGACACCACCGTGCAGCGCCGGGTCACGTACACCTGGCCCCCCACGTTCAGCTCCACGATGTCGGGGAACAGCGGCGGCTCGGCGGAGGACGACGGGGAGCCGCTGCCGCCCCCGCCGCCGCCCCCGTTGGGTAATCCACGTGTGCTGTCCGCCAGAGCCATGGCAAAGAAGTGGCCGGGCCGGGGCAGGGGCAGGGAGCGCGGCTGCGCTCAGGAGCCGCAGCCGCCTTTGCCGGAGCCACGGAGCTCGGACGCTCG
>NW_007102470.1:0-609 GCF_000164805.1 Carlito syrichta | reverse complement strand
CAACCCAAAGAATCAGTTTCAAAAAGGAAGCACACACAGGTTTACGGAATGAGATGGAGAGTCAAAATAACATGCTCGTCTTAAATGAGAAATCACAAGGAACAAGATTTAACCCATTGCAGGCATGGTGCAGCAAACAAGAAAGAAAGGTAGAGGATGAAAGCAATTAGGGAAAAGGTCACAGCTCCAGGAATGGAAAACTGAAGAAGAATGACCATCTCGCAACAGATGGCCCAACCAGTAACACAGAAGGACACACAGAGTCCATGGATAGGAAGTTCAACTGGGAGAAACCAAGGATGGTCAACACCAAACCTTTTGGTGTACAAATGGAAATCAATTCTTTAGGAATCCAATTTTTTAAAAAGTCACATGTGATAGAAAACATATATCAGGTGACCCTCACAGGTACTAAAAGTCACGTTCAGGCTGGGCACCGTGGATCACGCTTGGCATTTCAGCATTTTGGGAGGCTGAGGTGAGAAGATGGCCTGAGTCCAGGACTTCGAGACCAGTCTTGGGCAACTTGATGAGACCTCGACTATACAATAAATCAAGAAATTAGCTGGGCATGGTGGCGTGCACCTATAGTCCCACCTACTGAGAGGG
>NW_007102469.1:0-301 GCF_000164805.1 Carlito syrichta | reverse complement strand
CGCTACCACGCCCGGCTAATTTTTGATTTATTGTAGAGATGAGGTCTCGCCAGGTTGCCAAGGTAGGTCTCGAATCCGCAGGCTCAGGCAATCCACTCACCTCAGCCTCCCAAAGGCACGAGATTACAGGCTGAGCCACCGAGCCCGGCTTGGATGAGTTTTTTTAATTAAAAAATGTTTTAGCCAGGCTCAGTGGCTCAGCCTATAATCCCAGCACTTTGGGAGGCCGAGGTGAGTGGATTGCCTGAGCCCAGGGGTTCGAGATCAGCCTGGGCAACTTGGCGAGACCTCGTCTCTACAA
>NW_007102468.1:0-333 GCF_000164805.1 Carlito syrichta | reverse complement strand
CCTCCCCCGCTCTTCCCCAACCTCTCCTCCCGCCCCCACCCCCGCTGTCCCTGGGTCCCCGTCTCCGTCCTCTCCCTACTCCACGTCTGTCTCCGCCGTACCGGGGGTCTTGAGAGGGAGGCCCTGCCCTCTTTCGGACTGTCTGGGAAGGGAGTCAGGTGTGGGGAGCCGCGCCCTTCATTTGCATGCCGCCCAGCGAGGGTGGAGGCTGGGAGAGGCGCGGGGCTCAGGGAAAAGAAAAAAGGAAGTCGACTGGGGCTCCCTCCGCATCCCGGCCTGAGCCTGGCCTCGGGGGTGGCGCCCGCCGCGTCCCCCTCGGTTAAGGCGAGTCAC
>NW_007102467.1:0-872 GCF_000164805.1 Carlito syrichta | reverse complement strand
CATTGGCCCGCCCCACACTTGGGGATGGAATGAGATTTCTGATTGGTGAGCCTAGACAGGAACTTCTAACCTTTTTTCTGTTGAGAGCTATTTCACCTGTGGCTCTCACTTTCTGGTGTTCTTTTATACTTTGTAACTTTTCAAGGTATGTTCCAGGATGAGGACTGGAGCTGTTGGCAAGCAGCTAGGAAGCCCATTATTACGGCCCCTCATCTTTTATTAATATTAAAACTGATGACTTGATTTCTTTGTTTTTTTCTCTAATCGGCTTTGATCTTGTGCAGGAAGAATGGTATATTGTACTATTTCCCTTAAACACCATACAGGAGGAGTTGGGTGTTAGTAATAGAGTTGTTTCAGGTACAGCAGCAGTTTGTAAGATACAGCTGTAGCAGGAAAAATAGAGAGATCATGGCACCGAGACTATTATAGGAAGTGGCACTTTATTATGCTGGCTAGCACAGCGGGCCGAGAATTTCATGCATCCAAATCAAGCTCGAGCACCCCAGAACAGGAGACGTGGGGTCTTATACCCTCGTTTAGGTAAGGGAGGGGGGTCGTGTTGAGTGATTACATATTTCCTTTGGAATCTTACAAGGTTGTACTCAGCAAAATCAGATTTTTCAAAGAACAAATGCTTTCCAGGAACTGCAGGCTTGTAAACTGTCAACTTTAGAAGGGGGGATTTTAGATAAGTCTGTGAATTAGCCACTCTTTTTGCATATCCATTAAGTGGTTAGTCTTTGGGCTATTTGGCCTTTCCCAAAAAAACCTGCCTGGCGACCTGGCCGGTCTTTGAAGTTGCAACTTGCCATACAAAGGAAATACTTTTAACTGCTATCAACTCCTTTCCTGCCCTAGGCTAGTGATTG
>NW_007102466.1:0-387 GCF_000164805.1 Carlito syrichta | reverse complement strand
GGTGTGGAGGCTGGTGACTGGGCAGTGCAGCCAGACTGGGAGCCCAGACCGCACGAGGTTGGGAACCGAGTGCCTCTGCAGGCAGCGGCAGCCTGTTGTCGGGTAGGGTGGTGCAGCCGGGGAGGGAGCCCTGAGCTCTACAAGGCCAGGATCTGAGGTCCTTGTGGGCAGCGGCGGCCTGCTGCTGGGCAGGGTGGTGCATCTGGGAAGGGATCCCGGAGCTCCATGAGGCCGGAACCAAGGGCGTCCCTGGGTGGCGTGGCCTAGGGCCGGGTGGGGCGGTGCAGTCGTTGATGGAACCCAGAGCTCCACAAGGCCGGGAGTCCAGGACGGCTTAGGGCCTCCAGGTCCTCCAGGTCTCAGATTGGTGTGGCTGGCAGGGTGGGG
>NW_007102465.1:0-404 GCF_000164805.1 Carlito syrichta | reverse complement strand
AGTCTGTTCATAATACCACACATATTGCTTTTCATAAGCTCTCTTCTTGCTCTACCAGCATAACGTTAGCAGAAGGCATGTGGGTGAAACTAGCCCCTGCACTTGAATCAACCAAAGGAGGTATACCTGGCAAACTGTCAAAAGTTAGAAATTCAGTAGAAAGCTTAATCTGATGAATCCATCATGAAAATGAACAGGTAAGGAGTGTCTTATGTATGTCTCAGCATCTGCCATCAATAATGATAAAATGCTTTGAAAAAATCCACAAGAAAATATAGTTAATTTATGAATGGAATACTTTGACTAAGAATTATGGTAATTAGTTTTAAGTAGCATGGTGTGATAAAATCGATTATGAATATAAACCAAATCAAAATAAAATATTCATATGAGGAAAATAAGGT
>NW_007102464.1:0-302 GCF_000164805.1 Carlito syrichta | reverse complement strand
TTTTTTTTTTTTTTTTTTTTGAGTTGGAGTCTCACTCTGTCGCCCATAGTGTAGTGGCACATTCACGGCCATTACAACCTCGACCTGCTGGCTCAGGTGATCCTTCTGCCTCAGCCTTCCAAGTAGCTGGAACTACAGGCGCACGTCACTATGCCTGGCTAATTTTTTGATTTATTATAGAGATGTGGTCTTGCCAAGTTGCCCAGGTTGGTCTCAAACTCCTGACTCAAGCAATCCTCCCACCTTGGTCTCCCAAAGTGCTGGGATTATAGGTGTGAGCCACCGTATCTAGCCTTTTTTTT
>NW_007102463.1:0-395 GCF_000164805.1 Carlito syrichta | reverse complement strand
GAAGCTGGGAGAGGCTAGGCGAAGCGGATGGAAGCCGAGGGTTCCAAGACGGGCGGACGTCCTGGGTGGGGATGGGGGTGGGGTAGTGAGTCCAGATGCAGAATCCAGGGGCTAAGGGGGCAGGGGTGGGCAGAGTGGCAGCCCCGGGTCTCGGGCTGGGTATTTCAGGGACTTTAGGAGGTGGAACGGGGCGGGGAAGGAAGGAGGCTGAGGGGAGTGAAGGAGGGAGAGAGACCCCCAAGGGGCAGCGAGTGCAGCTCCATAAGACGTCCTCTTGGGTCTGTGGTTGTGGACAGGGTGCAGAGAGACACGGGTCCTTCTCTTCCAGGTACTGGGGAGCCATGCAAGGCTACTGAGTGAGGGTGGCCGGCCGGAAGCCAGGCAGAAAGGTGGAG
>NW_007102462.1:0-332 GCF_000164805.1 Carlito syrichta | reverse complement strand
CCCGCTGCCCGAGGTGGTCCACATCCAGCTGGTGGAGAGCTCCGAGCCCATGTGCCTCTTCATCGCACCTTTCGAAACGTACAACTCCTGGGCCCTGGCGGTGACCCTGTCCACTACCATCCTGGGCTTCCTGCTGCCCTTCCCCCTCATCGCGGTCTTCAACGTGCTGCCCGCCTGCCGGCTTCGGCGGCCGGGGCAGCCCGAGGGCCGGCGCCACTGCCTGCTGGTGGGCGCCTATGTGGCCGTCTTTCTCTTCTGCTGGCTGCCCTACCACGTGACCCTGCTGCTGCTCACCCTGCACGGGACCCACGTCTCCCTGCACTGCCACCTGG
>NW_007102461.1:0-895 GCF_000164805.1 Carlito syrichta | reverse complement strand
CCCCTACTCCAACCACACTCTAAACCCTCACGAGACATCCTCCCTCACCCTAAAATGCCACCTCCTCCCCCAAATTCATGGGACGCTGCCCACCCCATACAGGTTGTGCCGCCTGTTTCCCTCTGTTCTGCCCTGGCTTAAAACCACAGACATGGTGACCTTTGTAACTTGTGTACGAGCCCACCCTGCAGCTCAACCCTTCTGTCCTGTGAACTCACACTCACACACTCACACACACTCGCATTACTTCCTTCTGCTGGACTTCCTCAAGCCTGCTCTGGCGAGACTGGGTGGATTCCCAGGGCCTTGTTGAAAGGGCACCGAGCCAGTCTCTTGTGATACACAGCTAATATTGTCTGTGTGACTTCACACAAGGTTGGGCCACCTACATAACCTTAAACAATGCAAGACCAAAGAACCATGTCTGTAGACAAATGCAATGCCATATCCTAACATAATTATTTGAAATTGGGTGGAATCATTCTTTAGAGTAAAACTCTATGCATATGCAAATAACTGAACAGCTGTTGCTTACATATTTTTAAGATTATAATTTCCAGGTTTGAAATTCATGAAAGAATTAGCCTGTTGTCTTATGAAAAAACTACCAAAAAAATTGTGTTAAGTCTTCTTACACCTCTGGTGATTGTTTATGTCAATAGAGTTATTGTTAAGTAAAGAAAAAAATGAAACTATGACCCACACTTTAATTATGTTTGTCTTGAGTATCTGAAAACATAAATGTCTCTCCTGCTGGATTATTGATCCAAGTTACTTCCTGAATATAATAATAATTGTATGTAAATAGTACTCTGTTTTTTTCAAATACATTATCTCATTTGATCTTCAAAACAACAGTTAAACATATATCTTTCCCTCAACCACACAAATGAGA
>NW_007102460.1:0-403 GCF_000164805.1 Carlito syrichta | reverse complement strand
GAGGGGGCTTGTGCCCGCCTCGGGCCTGGGGGGCTTCACTGGGGCTCCTGTTTTGTGGATCTGGAAACTGAGGCACAGAGAGGGGACGACCTTCTGCGAGGTCACTTAGCCAGGAAGATGCATGGGTTTATTCAGCCGCACTTTTTGAGCGCCTGCTGTGTGCGGGCCAAGGGGGGCATGAGTCTCTCTATAGAAAAGGATAATCAGCCAGGCTGGGTGGCTCAGCCTGTAATCCCAGCGCTTTGGGAGGCTGAGGTGAGTGAATTGCCTGAACCCCCGCGTTCGAGACCAGCCCGGGCATCTTGGCAAGACCTCGTCTCTACAATAAATCAAAAATTAGCCGGGCAAGGTAGCATGTGCTTGTAGTTCCAGCTACTCGGAAGGCTGAGGCGGAAGGATCGCC
>NW_007102459.1:0-317 GCF_000164805.1 Carlito syrichta | reverse complement strand
GGACCCCACCGCGCCCACACGCTTCGCGCCGCTGCGCCAAATGCCTCTTACGGGGGCCACCTGGTTATTGTCTGGAAGCGGGAAACTGTGGAGGAGAGAGTGTCTCCACCCCCAGAGACAAGCACTGAAAAGATCTGGCCAGCTTCCTGCCGGCTCTTTCCTACAGCGCTTTGGCGCCTGAGGTCGGGCTGCTCTGGACGGGGCAGCCGGCCAGGCGCTGGTGTCCGCGCCGCCGGCGGCCTCGCCCCTCCCGGGAGGGTCCGGGGTCTCCGGGAACCGCGCCGCCCCCGCTCGCCGGGGTCCTGCCCGAACCCGCG
>NW_007102458.1:0-417 GCF_000164805.1 Carlito syrichta | reverse complement strand
GTGGGGCCCTGCAGGGCCTCTGGTGCTTTTGCACAGACGCCCCTCCCGTCTCAGCAAGTGCAGTCTCCAGGGGCTTCCTCGTCTCCACTGTGGGAAGGAAGCCTTGTACCATTAAGAAAGAAAGAGCTGTCAGGTGGAGGCAGCTTGCTGTCATTCCTGGGGCGAAAGAGGGTCGCTGCAGGAGGGGGACAGCCCCGGGCCCAGGAGCCACAGGAAGGAAGGGGCCAACCGAGGGATGCCACCCGGCTTCCTTCCTGGGTGGGCAAGCAGGCTTCCGGGCCCCAGCGCTGAGCTGCTCCCCCGGCCCAGCCGTGCTCCGCCCCACCGCCCTGTGCGCAAGCACCTTGCATCCCTCCAGCCCCGCCCTCCCCAGAGCCCTCCTGGGGCCCCCGCCGCCCCCCCCCGGCAGACCGCCCG
>NW_007102457.1:0-312 GCF_000164805.1 Carlito syrichta | reverse complement strand
TACATTGTCTGGACGCAGTGTCTCAGCCTATAATCCCAGCACTTTGGGAGGCCCAGGCAAAGGAATTGCCTGAGCCCGGGATTTCAAGACCAGCCTGGGCAACTTGGTGAGACCTTGTCTCTACAGTAAATCTCTCTCTCTCACACACACACACACACACACACACAAACTAGCCGGGCATTGTGGTGTGTGGTTCAAGACCAGCCTGGGCAACTTGGTGAGACCTTGTCTCTACAGTAAATCTCTCTCTCTCACACACACACACACACACACACACAAACTAGCCGGGCATTGTGGTGTGTGGTTCAAGAC
>NW_007102456.1:0-304 GCF_000164805.1 Carlito syrichta | reverse complement strand
GACAAGGTACTGATCAGAGATCCACTCATCAAGGTAAGTGGAGGCTGAGATTGGGCAGGTGTTTCAGGGAGAGGAAGGGGTGAGCTTGGAAGAATCCAGGAGTGTGTGTGTGTGTGTGTGTCAGTATGTGTTTGTGCCCGCCTGTGTGTGTATATTATTTCACTCATAGTTTTCCTGGAAATATGGGTCACCAACCATGTCTAGCCTGGATTGACAGAAAAAAAGATGTTACTGTTCCTGGCAGGTGGGTGAGCCAGGAGGCCCTGGTCGTGGGAGGGTGATGGCAGCTGGGCTGCTGAGTCAG
>NW_007102455.1:0-314 GCF_000164805.1 Carlito syrichta | reverse complement strand
AGAAATAAACAAATTGTTATTTCATACCTACAAAATAAGGGCCTACTTACAATCCCCTTACGTTTTTCTTGTATAGAATGAATATCAAACTCTTACAATTGACTATCACAATAATGTATATAAGGTGTATTATGCGAAATGTCTTTTAACTATTGTTTAACTGATGCCTTTTATAAGGGATTTGCAATCTTAAAAAAACCTCCCTATTTAATGATTCCAGTACAACTGTCATCTCGCTGGTATGATTAGTATGGTTTACAAATGTTGTATGAAGTCAATTCTCTTCTGAAGAAAAGACAAAAAAGGTTTTTGTC
>NW_007102454.1:0-307 GCF_000164805.1 Carlito syrichta | reverse complement strand
TTAAGTCAGCTGGGTAGCCAGCTGGCTAACTAATTAAGTCAGCTTGTTGTGCCAGGTTGCTAGTTGGTTAAGTCAACTAGTTAAGTCAGTTGGTTAGCCAGCTGGATAAGTAGGTACCAAGTTAGTTATGTCAGCTGGTTAGCCACATCGCTAGCTAGTTAAGTCAGCTAGTTAATTCATCTGGTTAAGTCAGCTGGCTAGTGATCTGGCTAGCTGGTTAAGTCAGTTAGTTAATTTAGCTGGCCAACCAGCTAGTTAGCTAGTTATCAGAGAGATAAGTCAGCTGGCTAGTTAGATGAGTCTGTTA
>NW_007102452.1:0-302 GCF_000164805.1 Carlito syrichta | reverse complement strand
TAGTTAAGTCAGCTGGCTAGCCTGCTGGTTAGCTAGGTAGCTGGGCAATTGAGTCAGTTGGCTAGCTAGCTGGCTAGCTAGTTAAGTCAGCTAGTTAAGTCAGCCAGCTAGACAGCTTGCCAGCTATGTAGCTAGCTAGTTATGTCAGCTGTCTGGACAGCTGGCTATCTAATTAAGTCATCTAGTTCAATCAGCTGACTAGCCAGTTGGCTAGCTAGGTAGCTTGCTAGTTAACTCAGCTTCCTAGACAGCTGGCTAGCTAATTAAGTCACCTAGTTAAGTCAGCTGACTAGCCAGCTGGC
>NW_007102451.1:0-306 GCF_000164805.1 Carlito syrichta | reverse complement strand
TAAGGGAGTAGAAGGGCAGAGAAGGGAGGAGAAAAATTTCAGGAGTAATGAATCATATCTCATGATTCTCCATTTTCCAAATAGATTTGCCATGGAGTTTCCTTGAACTAATCTCTTTTATAGCTAAAATAAAATATTTATTAAAATATAAGGGCCTCTCTCACTACCTTCCCAACCAAATTGTGTGTTATTTCCCCCTCACACTTTGACACCCCTACCTTCTCATTTGGCACTTCCTCTGTCTAGAACACCTTCTTCACCTGTCTTAGCCTTAATACTTGTTAAATAACTCAACCTAGTACTCTT
>NW_007102450.1:0-368 GCF_000164805.1 Carlito syrichta | reverse complement strand
TGGGGGGACAGTCTGTGTCTGGATTCTGGAGGGGGGACTTTAGCACAGATGGGTAAGGGGGGGTCGGCCAAGGCTGGGGGAGGGGGGCAGAAAAAGGACTCACCAGAGATGAAGGGGGCCTCGACCCCAGGCTTGGGAGTTCCCAGAAAGACGGGGCTGGCTGAACGAACTCAGTTCGGGCTGGGGGAGAATTCATCAGAGACGGACTAGGAGAGCGCCCAGAGTACGGGCCGGTGCGGAAACTCGGGACCGCGGCGGGAGCGCTGGGTGCGGGGCCGGGCTGGGGTCTGGGGCCGAGCACTCACCTGGGCGCCGTCAGCAGCAGGAGCGGGGGCCGGCGCTGGCGGGGGCGGCCACGGGGCGCAAGT
>NW_007102449.1:0-430 GCF_000164805.1 Carlito syrichta | reverse complement strand
TCCATCTCAAAAAAACATTTTCTTTGCTATTCCATAAAAAGCAACTCCTTATCCATTAGTTTTATCATGAGATTATAATCATACCCTCAGGCCCTACTTCTAATTCCAGGTCTCTTGACTAAAGTCTTGAACCCCTCGAAATCATCCCCCAGGGTTGAAACCAACTTTTTCCAAACTCCTGTTTATGCTGATATCGTGGCCTCTTTCCATGAATCATGAATATTCTTTTTTTTTTTTTTTTTTTGAGTTGGAGTCTCACTCTGTCGACCAGACTGGAGTGCAGTGGCCGCTCCCGGCCACCGCAGCCTCAACCTGCTGGGCTCCGATGATCCTTCCGCCTCAACCTTCCAAGTAGCCAAAATTACAGGCATGTGCTACCACGCCCGGCTGATTTTTTTGATTTATTGTAGAGATGAGGTCTCGCTGCCCA
>NW_007102448.1:0-358 GCF_000164805.1 Carlito syrichta | reverse complement strand
TTTTTGCTATTTTTTTTTTTTTTTTTAGCCAGAGTCTCACTCTGTCAACCAGACTGGAGTACAGTGGCAAGCCCACAGCCACCCAAGCCTCAACCTGCTGGACTCAGGCGATCCTTCTACCTCAGCCTTCCAAGTGGCTGGGACTATAGGCGTGTGCCACCACGCCCGGCTAATTTTTTGATGTACTGTAGTGATGAGGTCTCTGCCCGGGCTAGTCCCGAACCTGTGGTCTCAGGCAATCCTTTCACCTCGGCCTCCCAAAGTGTTGGGATTATAGGTGTGAACCATCTCGCCCACCTGCTAGTTGCTTTTTATGTGCATTTTCTTAGCTTCACAACAATATCTCTTTGTCTCTGTC
>NW_007102447.1:0-336 GCF_000164805.1 Carlito syrichta | reverse complement strand
CCCCCACACACGTTTTCCGGATCAACTCGGGTTTTCTACCACGGGCAGGCAGCCAGTTGGTGGTGGCGGTGGGGGGGTGGCTCTCGGAATGCAGGAAAAGGGGTCTCTAGAGGGAAGAATTCCACCAAAGTTGCCAGGAGGAGTTTCTGTCGCGAAGTGTGAGGGACTGCGCCGAGGCTCTGCCTAGACGCGGCTGCTGGGGTGGGCTGCGGGGTGGGGCAGAGCTCGGAGGGGCAGAGACAGTGGAGAGTCCGGGCTGAGGAGATGCGGAAGGCGGCTGGAGGCTGGGCGGCGCCGGCTGGGTCCCTCTGCGCCGGGAGGCGCCGCCGCCATCCG
>NW_007102446.1:0-329 GCF_000164805.1 Carlito syrichta | reverse complement strand
CTCTTTCCTATTTTCCTCTTGTCTCTCCTCAATTTTTTTAATTCTCTCTATTAATGTCTTAATATCTGGGTTTGTTGCATGTGACCAGTCATTCTAGGGGCTCTTCATTGTTTGTGTTCGGAATCTGTTTTCTCAGTGTCTGATCTCCCTGGGGTCTGTGTGAGACCTATATTCTTCTTTTTGTTTTTCTTCATTTTTGCGGTTTTTTCCCCCTCCCTACTTTTTCCTTCCCTCCACATCACTGTCTTCTTTAATTCTGTTATTCAGGCTGGAGGGATTGCTTTTACTTCTGTTTGTTCAATCTCCTATTCTTTATGTATGCCCTCTTA
>NW_007102445.1:0-305 GCF_000164805.1 Carlito syrichta | reverse complement strand
TTTTTTTTTTTTTTTTTTTTTTAACTTACGCTTCTATTTTTTGTCAAGATAGGTGGCTAGGCTGGGCTCGGTGGCTCAGCCTGTAATCCCAGCACTTTGGGAGGCTGAGGAGAGAGGATTGCCTGAATCCTGAATTCGAGACCCACCTGGGCTACTTGGTGAGACCTCATCTCTACAATAAATCAAAAACTTGCTGGGCGTGGTAGCGCACACCTGTAGTTCCGGCTACTTGGAAGGCTGAGGCGGAAGGATCGCTGGAGCTCAGCAGGTTGAGGCTGAAGTGGCTGGGAGCGGCCACTGCACTC
>NW_007102444.1:0-321 GCF_000164805.1 Carlito syrichta | reverse complement strand
GCCCACGTCTCCCCCTCCGTCTCCCCCCTAGTCTGAATGCAGGACCCTGCTCCTCTCCTCCACTTCATCTCTGCCTGGAGTCCTTCCTGTCTCCATCCACCTCTGCCCATAGTTACTGCCCTCCCCCGCGCCTGTACCCCGACCGTGCTTCCCCTCTATTTCTGCCCCGAGTGCCCCCTCCCCCATATCTGCCCAGAGTCCCGCCTTCCCTCGCCAGTCTTGCTGCAAGTCCCCTCCCCCCCAGCCTGGAATTGGGGCCGTGTCTCCCTTGTCTGTCTCGAGCCCCCTCCCCTCCAGCCGAGATCTCTGCTGGCCCCGCAT
>NW_007102443.1:0-369 GCF_000164805.1 Carlito syrichta | reverse complement strand
AAAAAAAAAAAAAAAATAGAAGTTGATTCTCTCACAGTCTAGAGGTCGGAAGTCCCAAGTCAGGCACTACAGCAGGGCCCGTTCCTTCCAGAAGCCCCAAGGAAGGAGCCACGCTGTTTCCCCTTCTGGGGCCGCTGCCATCCTGGTGACCCTTGTTCCACCATCACCCTCTGTCCTGTGTTTTCTTCTCTACTTACAAGGACACTCAACGTCCAAGGTCAGGGTTGCAGGGCAGGGGTCAGAGTCAAGGGGAGAGGAAGGGTGGTGGAGAAAGGGCAGAGAGAGGGAGAGAGAGAAGGAGGGAGGGAGAAGTAGAGAGAGAGGGAGAGAGAAACAGAGAGACAGAGACAGAGAGAGAGACAGACGGAG
>NW_007102442.1:0-346 GCF_000164805.1 Carlito syrichta | reverse complement strand
GGGACCCGCCGCCAGAGTCCCGCCACATCCCCGCGGCCCCTCGGAATCTCCAGGCACGCCACCGGGGGACCCGGGGGGCCTGGGGTCGCCTCTGGGGGGTCGACGAGGACGAGCCCCAGGCCAGGCGGCGGAGAAGAGCCTCGCCCGCCTTCCCGCCCCGGCGCCCGGACACGGTGGCGCCGTAATGGACGTGCAGCAAGTTCCCCGAGGCCGGGGGACGGAGCCCCCCCGGGCCGGCGGGGCGCGCGAGCGAGATCAATGGGCCCAACGCGGAAACCTAGCAGGGTCGTGACTCAGGAATTAAAGGACACGGGGTCAGGAGAAGAGGTCAGCACGACGCAGCTGC
>NW_007102441.1:0-364 GCF_000164805.1 Carlito syrichta | reverse complement strand
GGGGCGGAAGCTTGGACCGGCCTCGCGTCCAGGTGCCCGCGCGCCCCGGAATTCACCTTGAGATGCGAGTTGAGCCCGTGGGGATCCCGATCGTGGCCCGAGTCCGTGAACTTCTCGGGGTCGGCGTAGTCCAGGCCGCTGTGGTGGCTGTAGGCGTCGTCGTCCATGAAGAGCTGCACGTCCGCCTTCTCGGTCTCCAGCCCCATCGCGGCGCCCGGTGCAGCCAGGCTGGCGCGCGGCGGCTCCGGGCCGCGCGGCCTCCCCGTCCCTCGGCGCCCGGCCCCGCCCCGCCCCGCCGCGCCCCGCCCCGCCTCGCCCCGGTCGCCCGGCGGCGGACGCTTCCCGCCGCCGGCCCGGGATCCCG
>NW_007102440.1:0-723 GCF_000164805.1 Carlito syrichta | reverse complement strand
TTTGGTATGGGGCTTCTTTTTCTCGGCATATTTTTAAAGGATTATGTATACTTTTGCATTAATCAGTGGTTGGTTCTTGTTTATTGCTGAGTGCTGTTCTGTAATATTAGTATAGTACCATGTGTTTATCCCATACCCTTTTGTTGGGGTTTTGGGATCCTTTTGTATACTTATGTTTTCATTATTTTCCTGAAATATGTACAAGTAAAATTCAAGGTGATAGGCTAGGTATATGATTAACTTAATGAGAAAATTCTAATTTTTTGAAGTCAGTATATGTAAAATTTTAATGAATGAGAGCTCCTATTTCTCAATGTTTTTGATAGCATTGGTGGTGTCTTTAAATTGAGTCATTCTAAAAAAGTATGTAGTGGTATTGTGATGTAGTTTTTATTTGCATTTCCCTGATTACAAAGAATATTGAGAATCCCTAATATGGCTTAATAAAATGGCTCAATGACCAATTGTATTGTATCCTTGTATGCAATGGTGTGTTTGAGTTGCACCAAATATTTTTATTTTTGTTAAATTTTTATCAATTGAGTTTTAGGAGCTTATCTCTGGAAATGTTTGTCAGATATATAGTTATTGTAAATGATATTTCCCCAATTTCTTGCTGGCTCATTTTTTTTTTCTTGAGTAGGTTTAATTTTGATGAAGTTCATCTTTATCATTTTGTACTTGATAGTGCTTTTGGGATCTAACTAATCATTGCTTACCTGA
>NW_007102439.1:0-398 GCF_000164805.1 Carlito syrichta | reverse complement strand
TTGACCCAGGAGTTGTTTAGCATCATGCTGTTTAGTGTCAGTGTGTCTGTGGATTTTGGGGGAACTTTGTTGGTGTTGACATTTATTTTTATTCCACTGTGATCTGAAAAGTTTCATGGTAGAATTTTAATCTTATGGAATTTGTTTATGCTAGATTTATGACTGGAAATGTGGTCGATCTTAGAGTACATTCCATGTAGTGATGAGTAGAATGTATAGTCCGTACTTGTTGGGTGGAGTGGTGTATAGGTATCAATTAAGTCCATTTGGTCAAGCATCACAATGAGGTTCCAGATATCCTTGTAGACTTTTTGTCTTGATGATCTGTCTAGGGTTGTTAGTAGAGTGTTTTAGTTCTCGGCTATGATAGTGTTAGAGTCAATAACTTTTTTTTAGTT
>NW_007102438.1:45005-53847 GCF_000164805.1 Carlito syrichta | reverse complement strand
GCGCCCGAGGCCTGGGATCCACGGTGACCCCTCGGCCAGGCTTCCTGGCGCTGGCGGTGGTGGACGGCGGCGGCTCCTGGGAGCTGGCATGGCAGGCCGGGAGCAGCAGTGCCAGAGACTGGAAGGTGGCCAGTGTCCTTCTGGGGGAACGCTCCCGGCCCTTCCGGGTGAGGAGGGCAGCCTGCGGGGTGGTGGGGGACGCAGCCTGCCCTGACTTGACAGTCCTCCTCCTCCTCGTGGCCCCCTTGAAGCTGGAGTTTGTGAGCCTGGTGGACCTGGACGGCCCCGACCACCAGGGGGCTGGGGTGGACAACGTGACCCTGAAGGACTGCAGCCCCGCGGTGACCACCGACAGAGACAAAGGTCCCTCCCGCCCGCCTCCCGTTCCCACCTGGGGGCTCCCTCAGAGCACCTCAAGGGTCCCCGAGCCTTCCCTTCTCAGGGGCCGGAGGAGTGGGGGAAGGTGCTGTCACTGCTCGGCTACCCTCCCCCTTCCCCTCCCCCTCCCAGAGATCTCCTGTAACTTTGAGCGCGACACGTGCGGCTGGTATCCCAGCCACCTCACGGACACACACTGGCGCCGGGTGGAGAGCCATGGCCCTGGGTATGACCACACCACCGGCCGAGGTAGGGCAGCGGCTCCCAGACCTTGGGGGTCCAGGCCAGGGATGGGGAGGTGCCCAGGCCCAAAGGGCTCCCAGGGCAGCAGAGACCGGGCATCTCCGCAGCGCAGCCCCACGCCCCCTGCAGGCCACTTTGTGCTCCTGGACCCCGTGGCCCCCCCAGCCCGGGGCCGTAGCGCCTGCCTGCTGTCCAGACCCCAGGAGCCTGCAGCCCCCGAAGAGTGTGTCAGCTTCTGGTACCACCTCCACGGGCCCCAGATTGGTGAGTGGGCCTGGGAGGGGGCAGGGCCTTCGGGAGCCCCTGCCTGGGGCCCATTGGGGTGGGCCAGGGTTGGGACTGGGCCCCTCCAAAGCCCACTTCCCTGCAGGGACGCTGCGCCTGGCCATGCGACAGGAAGGGAAGGACACGCCTCTGTGGTCACGGTCAGGCACCCACGGCAACCGCTGGCACCAGGCCTGGGCCACGCTCGCCCATCAGCCCGGCTCCGGCGCACAGTACCAGGTGTGGCCTAGTGCCCAGGGCGAGGGGCGGGACTGGGCCCAGCCAGCTGACCCCCTCCCCCCCAGCTGCTGTTCGAGGGCCTCCGGGACGGGTACCACGGCACCATGGCGCTGGACGACCTGGCTCTGCGGCCGGGCCCTTGCTGGGCCCCCAGGCGCTGCTCCTTCGAGGACTCGGCCTGTGGATTCTCCACCGGTGGCCAGGGCCTGTGGAGGCGCCAGACCAACGCCTCGGGCCACGCCGCCTGGGGCCCGCCGGCTGACCACACCACGGAGACTGCGCAAGGTACCGGTCCGGTGGGGTGGGCGGGGGCTGGACAGGCCTCAGACTGATGCCGGCACCCCCAGGACACTACATGGTGGTGGACACGAGCCCGAGCGCGCTGCCCCGAGGCCGCGGGGCCTCCCTGACCTCCGAGGAGCACAGGCCCCTGACCCAGCCCGCCTGCCTGACCTTCTGGTACCACCTGAGCGTCCGCAGCCCAGGTGGGGGGGCTGGGGCCCGCGGGCTTGGGGAGGCAAGGCCTGGTGTCCCCGCAGGGCCCGTGCGAGGCTGCCTGGGAGCCAGCAGGCCCTGGCGGAGCCCACGCGGGCATTGCCTTGCACACCACGGACCCGGGCTGCTCTGCACGCAGGCACCCTGCGAGTCCACCTGGAGGAGACCGAGAGGCGCCAGGTGTTCAGCGTCAGCACGCACGGTGGGCTGGCCTGGCGCCTGGGCAGCGTGGACGTGCGGGTGGAGCGGGCCTGGAGGGTGAGTGCGGCGCTGGGTGGCCCTCCCCGCTCCCCTCACCCAAGGGCTGCCAGACCGGCCTGAGGCTGCCTTGTCCTGTGCCCGGCCAGGTGGTGTTCGAGGCCGTGGCTGCGGGCGTGGAACGCTCCTATGTGGCGCTGGATGACCTGTTTCTTCAGGACGGGCCCTGCCCTCAGCCAGGTGGGAGCCCTCTGCGGCCCAGACCTGGCCTCAGCCCTGCCCCTTCCCTTCCCCTTCCCCTGCAGTGCTGCTGCCCGGGGTGGACCTGGGGACAGCTCCACTCACCGGCTGCTTCCTTGCAGGTTCCTGTGACTTTGAGTCTGGGCTGTGCGGCTGGAGCCACTTGGCCTGGCCTGGCCTGGGCGCCTACAGCTGGGACTGGGGTGGGGGAGCCACACCCTCACGCTACCCCCAGCCCCCCGTGGACCACACTCTGGGCACAGAGGCAGGTGCGTGCCTGCTGGAATGGCGAGGGCTGGTGGCCGGTGCCCGGAGGACATACAAGCCCACTGGCCACCCATGGGCGCCCCCAGTCGCCTGGGCCCTCCCACCCAGGCTCCCTCGGCTATGAGGCTGGCTCCCTGTCAGCAGTCACCGCCCTCTTCCTCAGGCCACTTTGCCTTCTTCGAGACGGGCGTGCTGGGCCCCGGGGGCCAGGCTGCCTGGCTGCGCAGCGAGCCTCTGCCGGCCACCCCAGCCTCCTGCCTCCGCTTCTGGTACCACATGGGCTTCCCAGAGCACTTCTGTGAGTCTGGCTGGGCCTGTGGGTCCTGGGTGCTGGGAGGACAGGTTGCAGGCAGAGGGCAGCCCTGTCAGGCATGCAGGGGCCCTCCAGGACCGGCCCTGACCCTCCCTGGCCCTGCTTCAGACAAGGGGGCACTGCGGGTGCTCCTGAGCAGTGCCCAGGGCCAGCTGGCCGTGTGGGGCGCGGACGGGCGCATGCGGCACCAGTGGCTGAAGGCCGAGGTCGAGGTGGCCAGCACGGAGGAGTTCCAGGTGAGGCCGCAGCACGGGCCAGGAGACTGTGGGGCGCAGGTGGGGCCCCTCCCACCCTCCGGGCCACTGGCCACTCTTCCTCCCATCAGATCGTGTTTGAAGCCACTCTGGGCGGCCAGCCAGCCCTGGGGCCCATTGCCCTGGATGACGTCGAGTACCTGGCCGGGCAGAGGTGCCAGCAGCCAGCAGCCAGTCAGGGTGAGCGCAGGGCCGCAGCCAGAGGCACTTGGAGGAGGGCCTGGGTCTGCCAGGCTCAGGGAGGGGCTCGTGGCCTGGGAGCTGCCAGCGCCCTGCAGCCCGGGAGGCCAGGGAGCCACCAAGTCCAGGCCTGTGCCCTCCCTTCTCTGCCCCACTGACCTCCGGGGCCCTGGCCTGGGTCTGCCCCGCCTGGCTGTGGCCTCTGCACTCCCCGTACCCACTCCCAGGGCGGTCCCTGGTTGCCGTCGCTTTGCGGAAGGGGCGGAAGGGGCATCTCCCCAGGGGCACAATCCCCTCTGCAGAACTGACGCCCTCCCCCTCTCAAAGAGGGCAAACCCTGGGCCGCAGGGGCGGAGGGCACCAGGCGGCCCGTGCTCCTTCCTCGGCCCCAGACACAGGGCCGGACTCAGGCACCGAGCTGGGGGCTGCTGTGGAGGGCACAAGCCCAGCTCACGCTCCTGCGACCCAGGAGCCGCGGCCCCGCGTGTGTCCGCCCCGGCCGCAGCGGGCGGCGCCATTCTCTTCATCACGCTCCTGGTGCTGCTGGGGCTCGGGAGGCGGTGCTGGCTGCAGAGAAAGCGGGGCTGCCCCTGCTGGAGCAACACAGAGACCACGGCCACCGGCTTTGACAACATCCTTTTCAGCGCGGTAGGGGCCCCCCTGCGCTGGGCTGTGACGGTGGAGGACGGGAGCCAGCCCTGCTGCCCTGCCCGCCCACGTGCCTGTCACCACCACAAGGCTCCTCCCTCTAGGATCGCGTCATCCTCCCAGCGTCTGTCACCAGCGACCCATAGACCACCCTGACGAGGCTCTGACCCTTCACAACAGACCCCGACCAGGAACCAGACTCCCCTCCAAAGCACACTGAGCCTCCGTGTCCCTCCCCTGTGCCATGACTGTTGCCCCCTAAATAAATGCTCGGCCCACGAGGGCAGCCCAAGCTCCAGGTCAAAGTCAGTGTGTCCATGCTCTGCTAGCCTGGGGGGCTCCAGCTTTCCCAGACCCAACCCAGACAGACCTGAGGGGACACTCTCCAAACAGCAGAACAGGGCATGAGGACCCTGAGATGCTGTACCCCGGGCCGGCAGGCCTTGCTTCACTGGGTGAGGGTGCACCTACTGAGGACGGCAGGAAAACAAAGCCACTGGGGCAGGGACACACCACGAACACCTCCAGGAACGCAGCACAGAGGTAGCCTGCCAGGAAGGCCCACTGTGTCCAACAGCCCCAATCAAGGTCCCCATGCGCACCGCCCCATCAAGATCACTGTACCCAACATCCGAAATAAGAGACCCCGGTATCACAACACACAGGAAGGGCCCTTGTGTCTGCCACCCCCAATATGGGACCCTGTGTCCACTGCCCATGGCAAGCCTGCAGGCCTGCTGTCCCCGAGACAGAGTTCCGTGCCGACAGCCACAAGGGTCCCCGTCCACACTGTGCCTTGTGCAGGATCCTGTCCCCACCATCCACAACCAAGTCGCCCCTTGCCCTCTGTCTACAGTAAAGGTTTGAGTAATCCCAGGGCTGAGATCTTGGGACCAGGGTCACGTGCGGCCCCATGACCCTCCGGAGAGAGCTCGGGAGGCAGAGCCCTGCCCTGGGCCTCCCAGGGCCCTCTCCGAGCCTGTGCGTGGGTGTGAACTGGTCGGGCGCCGTAGCGAAGTGCCGCCCGCCTGGGGTGGGGCCAGCATTCCCCCACACGGAGGGCGCCCCCAGCTTGAGCCTCCCCAGGGGTCACTTGGACATGGCCCTGCTGCAAGGACTAGTGTCCTGAGGCCCATGCGACCTGCCTTCCAGCGGCTCTCCCGGGGAGGGAGTGACACCCCCACCCATGCAGCCCGCTGCGCCCTTCCGGCTCTGCCACCTTCCTGCCCCGGCCGTCCTGGAGGGCCCAGCTCCCTCCCCAGCCTCGGGCTCCTGCCTGGCCCGGGGCAGGCAGCTGTCGAGGGAGACACTGTCCTGTGTCTTCAGGGGCCCCAAGGGGACAGTGCCCGTGGACTGTCCAAGCAGATGCGTGAAGAGGAAACGGCTCTGGGTCCCTGGGGGTCCCCCACAGGGAGGCAGTGTCACGGAAACCCACCAGCGCCCCCCACGTGAAGGCCCAAGTGGAGCGGGCCATCACTGCCAGCGAGAGCAGACTCCCACTGGCCTCTCTGAGTCGCGTTCGGGAAAGCGGAGCCACTTCTGCGCTTCAGCCCACAGCCCCACCCTCCGGGGAGGTGGCGCCCCAACTCCGCCAGGCCTGAGCCACCATGCAGGAAGCGGCAGGAAAGGCAAGGCCGCGTCCAGCCCCCAACTGTGGGGCGGGGCCAAGAGAAAAAGGCGGGAGAGACAGACACTGCAAGGGTTTTTTTAGTTTCTGTGACAGCAGGTGGGGGTTGGGGTCCCCACAGCAGGACCCCGTGTTCCGCTTGGCCACGTGAGGAGGCCCACGTCGCTGCTGGTGGTCAAGGGGACCCGCCAGACGAGATCAGCCGGAACGCACTGATTTCGAGGCTTTGTGTTCATTTTGCCCTGGGTCCCTTCTCGATGGGCTTTCCAATGTCCTTCCCCCGGAGCTTGAGGCCTGAAACGAGCCACCAGTGGCTGACCACTGACGCCACAGCCCCCAATGCCGACGGAGGGACCGCGCCACAGCGCCCCGCCCAGCACCCTCCAAGTGGCAGCAGACGTCCGCTGTGTCCCGGGGGTAGCTCCCTCCCTGCCCTGAGCTGCCCGACATCTTCCCAGGGAAAGGAGGGCACCGCTCGGTCCTCATGGGCTCTCGGCACACGAAAACCCCACGTTTTCACGTCTAACTGGAAAAACGCGTGGTCTGACAATCTCAGACAGCAGACAACGAGTGTCTCTCCCAAAGAACCGCCCCCCAGCCCCATGCCAACACGGAAAGGCGACGTCCGGTTCAGAGGAGGATGCTGGCTACTGGCCAGGAGTGAGGAGACGAGACCGAGAGCCTACGCACTCAGGGCTCCCAAGGGCCCCAGCTGGGGCCCCATCACCCCTCAGCAGCCTGGACCCCGGACGGCACTCTCGCACGTCAGAGAACAGGGCACCCAGGGCTGTCTTGGCCCTCCCGGGACACTCACCGATGGCTCTCTCGATCTTGCCCAGAACCTGGTTGTTGGGAATGGCCCGTCCGCTCTCGTAGTCCGCGATCACCTGCGGCTTCTCGTTGATTTTCTAAAGGGAGGACATGCTGTGAAACCCAAGTGAGATGCCCCCCAGGGCGCCACTAGCCAGGAGCAGGGCCGGGCTGAGCGCGCGGCAGCTCTCGGTCCGAGGTCCACACCCCCGGGTAGCCGCGACTCGTGCCAGTCGCAGCCGGTCTTTGGGGGGCCGAGGGTTGAGGGCACGCCGAAGCCCCCACCACCAGGTGGGGCCTGCCGCCTGCCCAGACACTGCCGGAGCCTCCGGCCAAAGCGCCTCACCGTGGCCAAGTCCTTCTGCGTGAGGCCCTTGCTCTGCCGGCCCTGCTGGATCGCCTTGCCCACCTCCAGGGGCACCCTGTCGTGGTGCAGCTCCTCCGTCTCCCGGTCCAGCTTGGCCGTGTTCTTGGTGAGGGAATGCTGCTTGTTCTGGCCTGCATCCCACTTCTTGGACGTCTCCACGTCGTCCCCTCGTCTCTGAGCCGCCAAGATGGCCTAGAACATCAGAAAACGTCTTTTGGCCCGAGTCGGCGCCAGCAGCGTCGAGCACACATCGCTGTGGCCTGCCGTTAGCCAGTCACCACCGAGGGCCAGTGGTGTGGAAGGGCTGATACGCAAAGCCAGGCTCAGCAACCCGAGCTCACTCTCCAAGTGCCGGACAATCAAGCATCTAGGAAACGCACAAGTTGCTACTAGAAACAAGTAACTTCCTTTAGTGCGAAGAAAGACAAAGCTGGTGGACGCTTTCTACTTTTACTTTTTAGAGACAGAGTCTCACAGTGTTGTCCAGGCTGGTTTTCAGTGAGCCTCCTGTTTCAGTCTCCCGAGCAGCTGGGACTACAAGTATGCACCAATGGATTCTCTTTAGAAATTATATTTGAGCTCAGTCTGCAATCTCAGCAATTTAGGAGGCCAAGGCGAGTGGGATGCCTGAGCCTTTGGGTTCGAGACCCACCCAGGCAACTTGGCAAGACCTCATCTCTACAACAAATCAAAAAAATTAGCCGGGTGTGGTAGCGTGCACCTATACTTCCAGCTACTTGGAGGGCTGAGGTGGAAGGATCGCTGGAGCCCAGCAGGTCAATGCTGGGGTGGCCGTGAGCGTGCCCCTGCACTCCAGCCTGGGCTACAGAGTGAGACTCCAACTCAAAAAAAAATTCTTATTTGAAATAGATGTGCTTCTCAGCTACATTCTCCTGCAAAAGCAGGAAGAAATTAAGTGTTGACCTGATGTGGCCTTCCTCGCTGAACCTGGTTCCTAATAAAACAGAGATGACAGGTCGGGCATAGTGGCTCACGCCTGTAATCCCGGCTACTTGGAAGGCGGAGGCAGAAAGATAGCCCAAGCCCAGCAGGTCGAGGCTGCAGTGGCTGTGAGCGTGCCCCTGCACTCCAGCCTGGGCAACGGAGTGAGACTGACTTCAACAACAGTAAACTGAGAGGACGAATCTCATGGAAACCAGCAGCCTCCCCAGAGACAGCACCATTAACAGTGATGCCATTTGATCTACAGTTACTGAATAGTAACATAACATACTTCTTGATGTTCTTAATGATTCAGGTAAGCGACTTTTGGGACATTCTAAATAAGATATGTTCAAAGATGCTATCTATAAAACTGTTCACACGACTCATCACTTGTGGCTATTAGGTTTCCTTTAAAAGAAAAAGAGGCCACCTGAGCCCAGGGGTTCAAGACCAGCCTGGACAACTTGGTGAGACCTCGTCTCTACAATAAATCACACACACACACCAAAAAATTAGGCACGGTGGCGTGCGCCCAGCTACTGAGGCTAAGGACTGCCTAAAACCAGCAGGTCGAGGCTGCAGTGGCCATGAGCCTGCCACTGCGCTCCAGCCTGGGTGACAAGAGTGAGACTCCAACTCAAAAATTTAAAAAAAAAGGAAAACAAAAAGAGGCCAAGCACAGTGGCTCACGCCTGTAATCCCGGTACTGTAGGAGGCGGTGGCAAGAAGACTGCCTGAGCCCAGGGGTTGGAGAGCAGCTGGGCAACTTGGCAAGACCTTATCTCTACAATAAATCAAAATAAGCCCAGTATGGTAGTGCACGCCTGTAGCTCCAGTTACCTGGAAGGCAGAGGCAGAAGAACACCTGAGTCCAGCAGGTCAAGACTGCAGTGGCCGTGATTGTGCCACCACACTCCAGCCTGGGCAAGAGAGTGAGACTCCGACTCAAAAATAATAAAAGAAAAAAAAAGAGTGAATTTGGTTTTGACCACACAACAGATAAGCCTGGGGCAGGCAATGAACGACCCCTCCTCACAGCTGACTCACAAGCAGCCCTGGAAGGATCAGCCATGTTGGTAACCTCCTGCAAGGCCTGGCCCTCTGTCCCTAAGGGAAGCAGGGTCTACCGCACACGGGTCTCCCTCCCAGACCCAAGAGAGGCACTCCCTACAAGCCCACACAGGCCTGCGCGGGCTCGGTGGGCAGCATCCAAGCAGAGATCACCAGCAGAAGCAGGCAGACGCCAGGCAGCGAGAAAGCCTTCAGGAAGGGCCTGCCCCTGGCCCCAGGCCCCAGGCCCCACTCTGGCCGCCCAGCCCGTCCCCGAGCCGCTTCCCACCCCAGCCCATCAACCAGTGTCCACACGCCAGCCC
>NW_007102438.1:37764-44456 GCF_000164805.1 Carlito syrichta | reverse complement strand
CGGGAGCTTCCCGTGCTCGGGGCCAATCGGCGCCCGGCTCGTCCGAGGAAGCGGCGCGACGGCGCGCGACCGACGTGGGGCGGACGACGACGGGCCGGGTCGGGGCAAGCGCGGCTGCCGCCGGGGCGGGGCGGGGCGGGGCGGGCGAGGGCGGGGCTGGAGTGCCTGGGGGCGGGCCCACATGTGGGGCAGGAACGGGAAAGGCAGCCGCCTCCGACTTTACGGGGTTGAACGCGGGGTCCGTCTTCCATTCCCATCTTGCCGCCTGCGACCCTTTGGAGTCCCGTTTCCCAGAAGCTGTGCAGTTGCCCGTGCTGGTCTCGAACTCGCGGACTCGGGTAATTCCCTTGCCTCGGCCTCCCAAGGTGCTGGGATTACAGGCTTCAGCCACCGCGCCCGGCTACTTTCTATATGATTGCCACATTGTTAACGAAATTTCTGATTAAAAAACCATCTCAATAGAGCATAATTGTTTTACAGAAGGAGCAGAACTAAGAACAAAATTTAAAAATATATGTGTGTGTGTGTTTTCCTCAGAGACAACTTTTATTCTGCCCAGGCAACGGGGAAATTGAGGCCTCCGCTTTCAATTTTTCACACCAGACGATCAGAAGAATTTTGCACAGACCCACATACAGGGCTCCATACATACACGGCTTGTTTCTCCTTCGCTCCCCACTGACGTCCAGGTGAAGTATTTGGCAGCCCTAGACGATATTCCCACCCAGGACAGTCAGCAAGGATGTGACTGAACTGCGTGACATCCCATAAACTCTGACCACATGCATCTCAACTCATATTCCCCTTCGTCACGTCTCAAAAATACCTGTTGTCTCTCCAGCGCCACCACCCCTGGGAGAGTGTGATGAAGGTGGGGTCCGCCTGGAGAGTGGCAGCCTTCCAAACAGATTGCAGGTAAAAATATCCTATTTGGCGGGTATACCCAGCACCTGCCTCGTGAACCCACTGGGAGGCACCCCCAGAGCCGTGGCAGGGGCCCTTGCAAATCCACTGCGCCCCTTCCACAGTGTCCCTGCTGTGGTTGGCCTGGGAGCGGGCACATCGAGGCTGGCTCTCCCCTGCAGGTGTCCATCAGGACAGCTGTCAACCCATCTGTCCCGCAGTCTGAGGTCCAGGCCTGTTGCCACAGACATGTCGCTGTCCTGTCCTTGGCATGCCATACAGCCAGGCACAGGTGGGTACAAGTGTCCCCGTGACTCTGCCTCCACTGCCCACTCACTCCCTCTCTGGTGTCACCTGTGCACACACCCCCTCCTGGCTCTGGGATTCTTCCATTTCATCCCAGGCCCAGGGGGTGACACGGCAACTGTGGGCATAGACACCAGTGTCAGGAGACCTGGTAAGCAGCTCATGTCACCATAGACACCATGCCACTGTCATTTTAGTGAGTCTTCTGCCTACGTTGTTTAAGATAAGCAGGCTACCAGAGTCCTCCACTTACCTTCGTGCATGGAGAAAAGACAATTCCAGAGCCTTCTGGAAAATAGGAAATTGCTCATGTCTATCTGTAGGTCGCAGTTTCTCTCTGGCATCATTTCCCTTCAGCCTGAATAATTTTCGTTTTTTTTGTTTTGTTTTGTTTTGAGTTGGAGTCTCACTCCATCACCCAGGCTAGAGTGCAGTGGCACACTCACGGACACCCCAGTGTCGACCTCCGGCAATCCTTCCACCTCAGCCTTCCAAGTAGCTGGAACTACAGGTGCATGCTACCACACCTGGCTAATTTTTGATTTATTGTAGAAATGAGGTCTCACCAAGTTGCCCGGGCTGGTCTCAAACCCACAGGCTCAGGCAATCCACTTGCCTTGGCCTCCCAACGTGCTGGGATGACAGGCTGAGCCACTGAGCCCAGCCCTGAATAACTTTCTTTAGTATTTTATACACCATCTGATGTGAATTAATTGTTTCATCTTTCAATTAACTGAAAATGCCTCTATTTTATGCTTGATTTTGAAGGATATACTATTTTAACAGTGTTATTCATTATCTTCTGACTTCCATTGTTTCCACTGAGACGTCAGTTGTCTCTGGTTATCTACTGTGTCCTTGTCCCTTGCAGGTCATGTGACATGTCCTCTGGCTGCTTTCAAAGTCATCCCTTGATCATCAGCTTTCTCTCTCTCTCTCTCTTTTTTTTTTTTCTGTAGGGATGGGGTCTTGCTATGTTGTCCAGGTTGGTCTGGAATTCCTGGGCTCAAGCAATCCTCTCGCTTGGCCTCCCAAAGTATTGGGATCATGGGTGTGCACCACCATGCTCAGCAGACCTTCAGTTTCCCTATTATGTCCCCAAGTATACTTTCCTTTCTTTTTCCTGCTTGGGTTCATTGAGCTTAGATCTGTGTATTAAGGTTTTCCAACACACTGGGAAAGTTTTACTAGTATTTAGGTGTTTTTTATTTTTCTGTCCCATTCTCTCTCTCTTTTTCTGAGATTCCAGTGAATGTTATTTCTTTTTTTTTTCTTTTTTTTTCTTTTTTGAGTTGGAGTCTCACTCCATCGCCCAGGCTGGAGTGCAGTGGCATGCTTACAGCCACCCCAGCATTGACCTACTGGGCTCCGGCAATCCTCTTGCCTCAGCTTTCCAAGTAGCTGGAACTACAGGCACACGCTACCATGTCTGGCAAATTTTTTTATTTATTGTAGCGACAAGGTCTTACCACGTTGTCCAGGCTGATCTTGAACCCGCAGGCACAAGCAATCCTCTTGTCTTGGCCTCCCAAAGTGCTGAGAGTACAGATTTAAGCCACTGCACCCGGCTTCAGTTAATGTTATTTCACTTAATATGTCCCATGGTTCTTTCTTCCTTTAAAAAAATATTTTGGTTTGGTGCTTGTTTGTTTTTTTTTTAGATTCAAGGTCTCACTGTGTTGCCTAGGCTGGTCTTGAACTCCTGGGCTCAAGCAATCTTTCTGTCTCAGCCTCCCAAGGTGCTGGGATTACAGGTGTGAGCCACCATGCCTGGCCTTTTTTTATTCTCTTAGATCTTCAGATTGAAGGTTTTCATTTCTTCTTTTTCTCACCCACCCATTCACTTGTTGTGAGGTTAATTTTATATGTCAATTTGACGGGGCTATGGAGTGCCTAGATATTTGGTCAAACAGAAGCACTATTCTGAGTATTTCTACAAGGGTATTTTTGTTTTTCGGAGGTGTTTTTTTTTTTTGAGGTGAGGTCTTACTCTGTCACCCATGCTGTGTGCAGTGACACAATCACGGCTCACCACAGCCTCAACCTCCTGAACTCAAGAGATCCTTCTGCCTCAGCCTCCTGAGTAGCTGGAACTACAGGCACATGCCACCATACTCAGCTAAATTTTTTTATTTTTGTAGAGACGTGGTCATACTATGTTGCTCAGGCTTGGTCTCAGACTCCTGGCCTCAAGCAATCCTCCTGCTTGGCCTCCTGAAGTAATGAGCTGCTGTGCCCGGTCTGATTGCTTTGTCCCCTCGTTATGAGACACATTTTCCCGCTTCTTTGCATGTCTAATAAATGTGAGCTAAACATTGTGGACGTCACATTGTTTGGAGTATGGCTCAAAGTGACTTCTTTATGGAGCTGTGGGCCTCATTCCAGCAGGCAGGTCATTTCCTGGTGGCTCTTGTCTGTCCTGCTGAGACGGGATCTGAGCCTTGTGTGAGCAGGTCCAGAGCAGGCCTTCACATCGGTCCAGGTCCTCCTGCCCGACTCTTCTGGCGCCTCCACGGAAGGCCCGGAGTGTGGACAAGGACGCTCCTGTGGGCAGGGAAGAGTCACGCCCTCTCTGGTAGCAGTGGCCTCTGCTGCCTCCACTCTCCTCTGCTCCATGCTCGACGTCAGTCTCTCCCTGCCGTGGGGAGGGGAGCCACAGGTCCCACCGTGGAGAGACTTCTGGACCCCCCTGGCTCCCGCCTCTCTGCTGTCTTATCCTGCCAGTTCCAGCTGCTTGCACTGCTCTGAACTCTGACCTTGGCCTCTGTAGTCCAGCGGACAGCCATACTTTCTTGGTCCCGTCGCTCTGTGCTGAGGTTGGGAGATTGTTCCCAGGCAGAAAGCCAGAGGGAATGTGGGTCAAGCTCATGGTTTTCCCTTCTCTCAGGTTCTCAGTCAACAGCTCTTGTCCAGTGCCTGGACAGTCACCTCTGTTCTGCCCAGCATGTGGCTGTTTCTGGTGGGGGGGGGGACAGGGCCAGGCAAGTTACTTGGTTGGGTAACATGAGTTTTCCAGAATTTCATTTTCTCAAATGTTTCTCGCTCTCCATCTCCACCCAAAGTGGGTCTTGCTGAGGGCTGACTGCTTGGACTTCTGCCTCTGGCTGCCCCTGCACCCTTCTGAGTCCTTTTCTTTCTGTTTTTGTTTGTTTGTTTGTTTGTTGTTTTTTGAGTTGGAGTCTCACTCTGTCACCCAGACTGGAGTGCAGTGGCCGCTCCCGGCCACCGCAGCCTCGACCTGCTGGGCTCCGGCGATCCTTCCGCCTCAGCCTTCCGAGTAGCTGGAACTACAGATGCGCGCTACCACACCTGGCTAATTTTTGATTTATTGTAGAGATGAGGGCTCGCTAAGTTGCCGAGGCGGGTCTCGAACCCGCAGGCTCAGGCAAATCACTCACCTCGGCCCCCCAAAGCACGGGATGACAGGCTGAGCTACCGAGTCCGGCCTCCTTTTCTTTCTGGAAGTGACCATTGAAACACCTGCAGTTCGAAGAACTCAAGTGGGATGCCATTGACGAGAGTCAATGCAGAAAGTGCTTGCCAAAGAACACACAACTTTGCAAACTACAGAACTAGATGTTGGCCGGCATGGTGGCACATGCCTATAATCCTGGCACTTTGGGAGGCTGAGGTGGGAGGATCACTTGAGCACAGGAGTTCAAGACCAGCCTAGGCCACATAGCAAAACTTCATCTCTACAGAAAATGTAGAGTGAGCCAGGTGTGGTGGTGCAGGCCTGTAGTCCCATCTACTTGGGAGGCTGAGTCAAAAGGATCCCCTGAGCCCAGGAGATTGAGGCTGTGGTGAGCTGTGATCGTGCCCCTGCACTCCAGCCTGGACAATAGAGTAAGATCCCAACTCTAAATAAATAAGTAAATAAAGAAGTCTTCATGTCTGTCACAATCATTACGAATCTTGATAGAAAGCTCTCTCAGGTTTTTATTTACACTTAATGCACCTAAAGAATGGGACCTCTGACCTTTCATAACCAACCTCCAAAGACATCCTCATGCACGTCTGCATGCCAGGAACCAGACTGTAACCTTAGAGCAATACATTACTACCGTCATAGGTGGGGGCGAGGCACGTTGGCTCACGCCTGTAGTCCCAGCACTTTGGGAAGCTGAGGCGGGAGGATCGCTTGGGCCTAGGATTTTGATACCAGTCTGGGCAAGATAGCAAGGGCCTATCTCAAATTTAGAAATTGGGCTGGGCGTGGTGGCTCATGCCTATAATCCCAGCATTTTGGGAAGCAGAGGTGAGAAGACTGCCTGAGCCCACGGGTTCAAGGCCAGCCTGTGCAACTGTGAGACCTCAACTCCTTTTTGAGTTGGAGTCTCACTCTGTCACTCAGACTGGAGTGCAGTGGCCACACCCGGCCACTGTAACCTCTACCTGCTGGGCTCCGGTGATCCTTCCACCTCAGCCTTCCAAGTAGCCGGAACTACAGGTGCGTGCTACCACACCCGGCTAATTTTTGATTTATTGTAGAGATGCGGTCTTGCCAAGTTGCCCAGGCGAGTCTCAAACCCACAGGCTCAGGCAATCCACTCACCTCAGTCGCCCAAAGCGCTGGGATTACAGGCTGAGCCACTGAACCTGGACTTCCTTTTCTTTTTCTTTTTCTTTTTGAGTCGGGTCTCGCTCTGTCACCCAGGCTGGAGTGCAATGACACAATTACGGCTCACCACAGCCTCAACCTCCTGGGCTCAAGTGATCCTTCCTCTTTAGCCTCCCGAGTAGCTGGGAGTACAAGTGCACGCCACCACAACTGGCTACATTTTTTAGTTTTTGTAGTGACGAGAGGTCTTGCTATGTTGCTTAGGATGGTCTTGAACTCCTGGGCTCAAGCAGTCCTCTTGGCCTCCAAAGTGCTGGGATTACAGGTGTGAGCCACCACACCTGGCCTGGCATCCCAGGTTCTTTGTTTTATTTTGTTTTTTTGAGTTGGAGTCTCACTCCCTCACCCAGGCTGGAGTGCAGTGGCATGCTCACAGCCACCCCAGTGTCAACCTGCTGGGCTCCGGTGATCCTTCCGCCTCAGCCTTCCAAGTAGCTAGAACTACAGGTGTGTGTTACCACACCTGGCTAATTATTGATTTATTGTAGAGACAAGGTCTCGCCAATTTTCCCGGGTGGGTCTCGAACCCACAGGCTCAGGCAATCCACTCACCTTGGCCTCCCAAAGTGCTGGGATTACAGGCTGAGCCACTGAGCCCAGCCTAGAGTTCTTTTCAATTGAGAACTTTCATAACATTTTAAACAATGCCTACTCTAAGTTTTTGTCATCCCCATTTGAGGTTTTGAATTCTTCTCTAAAATCATTTGCAATCAGCTATCCTCTAAAATTGCCTTTTATTTTATTTTTATTTATTTATTTATTCATTTTTTGAGTTGGAGTCTCACTCTGTCGCCCAGACCGAAGTGCAGTGGCCGCTCCCGGCCACCGCAGCCTCGACCTCTGAGCTCCGGCGATCCTTCCG
>NW_007102438.1:31858-37066 GCF_000164805.1 Carlito syrichta | reverse complement strand
GCTCCCGGCCACCACAGCCTCGACCTGCTGGGCTCCGGCCATCCTTCCGCCTCAGCCTTCCAAGGAGCTGTAACTACAGGCGTGTGCTACCAGCCTGGTTAATTTTTGATTTATTGTAGAGATGAGGTCTCACTACGTTGCCCAGGCAGGTCTCGAACCCACAGGCTCAGGCAATCCACTCACCTCAGCCCACCAAGACGCAGGATTACAGGCTGAGCCACCGAGCCTGGCATAGTTAATTTTTTGCTTAGCAGTTTTATGAACCCATCAGTTTCTTTATCAGAATTCTGGACATTTTTACTTAGTCCATTTATCTTAAAGTTATCAGAACTCTGTGTTCAAGAGTACTTGTTAGATTAACCATGAAAAACAGTTTTGGTGGCTCAAGCCTGTAATCCCAGCACTTTGATTACACTTCCTACTTGGAAAGCTGGGGTGGAAGGACCACCTAAGCCCAGCAAGTCAAGGCTGTGGTGGCCATGAGCATGCCACTGCACTCCAGCCTAGGCAATAGAGTGAGACTCCAACTCAAAAAATAAAAATAAAAGATGGCCAGGTGCAGTGGCTCATGCCTGTGATCCCAGCACTTTGGGAGATGGAAGCAAGATTGCCTGAGTCCACGGGTTTGAGAACAGTCTGGGTTTCATTTCTACAATAAATAAAAAAAATTAACCTAGTGTGGTGGCACACGCCTGTGATTCCAGCTACTTGGAAGGCTGAAGCAGAAGGATCATCTGTGCTCAGTAGGTCAAGGCTGCGGTGGTCATGAGCGTGACACTGCACTCCATCCTGGGTGACAGAGTGAGACTCTCACTCAAATATACATATATATATATATAAATACATAATGTTTTAGGCCGGGCACAGTCGCTCAAGCCTATAACCCCAGCACTTTGGGAGGCCAAGGCAAGATTGCCTGAGTTCAGGGGTTCAAGACCAGCCTGGGGAACTTGGTGAGACCATGTCTCTAAAATAAATCAAAAAATAAGCCGGGCATGTTAGTGCATGCCTGTAGTTCCAGCTACTTAAAAGGCTGAGGCAGAACAGCAGGTTGAGGCTGTGGTGGCCGTGAGCGTGCCACTGCACTCCAGCCTGGGTGACAGAGTGAGACTCCGACTCAAAAAAAGGATAATGTAGCTGGGCTCCGTGGCTCAGCCTGTAATCCCGTGCCTTTGGGAGGCGGAGATGAGTGGATTGCCTGAGCCCGCGGGTTCGAGACCCACCTGGGCAACTTGGCAAGACCTCATCTCTACAATAAATAAAAAAAAAAAATTAGCTGGGCGTGGTAGCACATGCCTGTAGTTCCAGCTACTTGGAAGGCTGAGGCGCCGGAGCCCAGCGGGTTGAGGCTGCGATGGCCGGGAGCGGCCACTGCACTCCAGTCTGGGTGACAGAGTGAGACTCCAACTCAAAAAAAAAAAAAAAAAAAAAAAAGGATAATGTCTTAATGTTTTTAGGACTTTTAGGACTTATATTTTAAACATTTTTTTAGGTGGGGGGGTTTCTCACTCTGGCTGTCTAAAAGTAGTTCAGAGTGAGGACGAGTGGGCCCGGCCACCCGACAGGTGTCTCTGCGAGCACTCCAGGCTGATGAGAGCCCATGTGGGGACTGACTTCCCGGGGCCCAGCAGGGGTACCTGGGTAGAGCCCGGTACGAGACCAGCCGGCCAGGGCAAGGTGAGAGCCAGGTGGGCAGGTGGGTGGCATGACCCAATAGGTCCAGGGTCACAACCTGGTACAGTTGGCCGCAGCTGCCCTGGTCCCTGGACCAAGAGGAGAGAGCTGAGGGGGGGAGCCCCCTAGGGAGGCCAGCTCCGTAGGAGCCCCCCATGGGAGACCCTTGGGCCACCTGGAGCACCCCAGCCACAAGGCTGTGTGGCCGCGTGGCTGTGGCCAGGTGACCACACTTGCTGGGTCTGAGTGTGAGCAGAGACATCTCAGGCTTGTTGGTTTGGAGTGAGACCCTTGTGCACAATCCCTGCCAGTGGTCGGGATGAGAGGGTGGCCGCATCCTGTCCCTCGAGGCCCTCTCTGCACCTCGCGGGCCAGGGCGGCAGCTCCGGGTCCAGACAGCAGGTGGCGCGTGTGGGCGCTGCTCCACCCGGAATGGCTTTGGGGAGTGGACCGCGGACGGCCCCTGGGACTGAACTCTGCGTCCAGTCACTCTCTGTCCACCCACTGCTTATTTATACAACACGCGCAGCAGGAACTTGGCCCCGAATGGGACTGACACAGCCACTGTCCACAGGGGCTCACGGGATGATGGGTGCAGGGAGGGGGAGCCCACTTAGGACAGGGCCGCCAGGAGGGACCTGCTTGATGCTGAGACCCTAAGACCCGAAGAGAGCCCAGGCGTGTCAAGCACCCAGGGAAGGAGGGACTGCGGCCCAGAGGAGGACGGGCTGGGGTGAGGGCCCGGCCTGGAGAGTGGAGGTGGGCGGGCCAGGGCTATCTGGGCTATCAGTGTGAGGCTGGCACCGGCCCCTGGCCCTTGACTGTGGGTGCCTCTACGTCCGAGGCTGGCTGAGGCGAGGGGCTCTCAGCGGCCTGCAGAGCTTGCCTCCAGGTGGGAGAGTTTGGGGCAATCTGTGCTTTCTTCTTGGTACTTTTCTGTGTTTTTCAGAGTTTCTGAAGTGACCTTGCATGGCTCAAAGCAGGAACATTTTGAAGTGGGCACGTCATCGGGGACCTACACAAGCGTGAGAAGCAGCCACACGGTGACAATGTGCCATTCCTCTCCCAGCCACTGTTTTTAGTTTGTTCTTTCTTTCCTTCCTTTTCTTCCCTCCCTTCCTCCCTCTCAGGATCTCACTCTGTCGCCCAGGCAGGAGTGCAGTGACATGATCATGGCTCACCGCCACAGCCTTGAACTCCTAGGTTCAAGCAATCCTCCTGCCTTGGCATCCCGAGTAGCTGGGACTACAGGGGTGCACCCCCACACCTGGCTACTTTTTTTTGTTTGTTTGTTTTTGGTAGAGACAAGGTCTCGCTATGTTGTCCAGGCAGGTCTCGAACTCCTGGCCTCAAGCAATCCTCCCATCTTGGCCTCCCAAAATGCTGGGATTAGAGGCGTGAGCCACCGCACCCAGTCACTTTTGGTGCTTTCTTGTGCATCCTTCCCAAGTTCATAGAAAACTCAGGCGACGTGGAAGCCCACTCTCTCCCACCGTTGCTTGCACAGAATGCAGTCTTCCGCAGACAGTGCTGGGTGACAACCTGGGCTCGTGTGCGCAAGGGGCTCCCAGCAGGGGTTGGCGGGCTGACCCTTGCGAGGTGGGCTTCACTCTTTCCTCCCGTGGTCTGTGTCCCCAAGTTGGAAGATGCCAACAACTGCTGCCCCCGCTGAAGACCCGCCCCTGGTCCCACCCCCTCTCCAGTCTTTCTCCTTTCCCCAGGGGCACAGTCCCTGAGGAGCCGTGAAGAGCAACCTCGGATCTGGCTCCCCTGCCCCCGTGGGCTGCGCTGGCTCTGGAGGTAAAGCCCTGGGGGCTCAGGTGGAGGGATTTCTGGCCCAGGGCTGGCAGCTGCCCTTTCTGGAAACGCTTCTGTCTCACGACTGCGGAGTCAGAGTGAAACTGACTTATTTCTAAAGTGGCAGCACAGGGCTGACCTTCAAACATCTGAAAGAAGAGAGGAGCAGAGGGCCAGCTCTTAGGGCGAGCGTGGAGACCGTTACCGTGTGAGCTGGGTCCTCCTGGGGGCAGCACAGGGTGCACAGGGGTGTCCCACACCCAGGATCCAGAGGGGCCCAGGGGAGCCTTCCTGCCCCCTGCCCCGTGTGCATGCTGGCCCTGCCGGCCCGAGGCCCCAGTGTGTGAAGGACGTGCGGTGTGGGCCTCTGCGCCTGAGGGGAGCTGGCAGTCACTGCCCTTCAGATGTGCCCGAGGCTCTGCCGGGCACAGAGGGCCAACCTGAGGATGGAGAAGCGGAGAGAAAGGCGGCCATGTCAGCTGTCGGGGTGGGGGTTCACCCGCCTTTGGGGGCCCTCGGGAGCTGTGGGGTCGTCCTCCCTGGCCGAGCGGGTGAGCCCCTGGCGTCTGCCACGGTCTCTGCTGTGGTCCACGATCAGGCCTACGCCTCCCTGTAGGGCCATCCTCGGGCTGGGACATGGAGGCCTGGGACTGCAGCAGCCTCTGTCCACCTTCAGGCCTGAGCTGCTGGTGCTTCCCACTGCCCCTGAGACCCCAGCCCTCAGGCAGTGGGAGGGCACTGGGCCCCCTCCCTAGCCTGTCCAGGGGCATGCCCTGCTGTGACAGGGTGACTTTTGCTTTCATTCTGGCAGGAAGTAACCCCGGCGGGAATCCCCTGAGCTGTCCAATGACCAGAGTGAGTCACCCCTTCCCAGAGCCAGCAAGCAAGGCGGGTCCCCAGGACCCAGGTGTCCTGCTTCCAAGCTGGTGGGTGGAGTGAGGCCGGCGACCTCCCAGCCCCTGGACGGCCTGCGGTCAGAACCAAAGACAGTTTCCCGGTCGGAGTGCTGGGGCGAGGACCTGGAGATCAGGGCGGTCACCGGTGCCTCCCAGTAAGGGGCTGGGAAAGCTTTTCTGGACGTGGGTGGGGCTGAGGCGGCCTCGAGCCCAGCCCTTTCACATGGCCACACCTACAGGACTGGGTAGGTCGGCCTCCCCCAGGGAGGAGGCCGCGGGGGAACGACTTTCCCCTTACCCTGAAGGAAGCTGGGAGCCCTACTGCAGGCGGACCCTGTCTTTATGCCGCATTCTCGGGGTGGCTGCGGGCTTCCCGGGAGGGGAAGCTTTACACCGCAGAGCTCAGTTAGTTGCCAGGCTTGAATGCAACCTCACTGACCCGGCAGGCAGGAGCTCAGAAGGTCCCAGGGCTGCTGTGGCAAACCCAGCCTCCGTGGAGGCAGGGGAAGTCCCACGGGCTGGCATTCTGTCGTCCCCCATCAACGCAGGCTTTGGGGAGGGGCGCTCCGACTCTCAACCAAAGGAGGACACGCGCAGCATGACGGCAGCGCCTCTGGACACGTAAGTGACGTGACCTCAGTGCCCGCCCGGCTTCTCGGTGCATCCCACGCCAGCGTCCCGTAGCTCCAGGCGACTCCCCTGCCGAGGCGGCCACGGGCTGGCCCCTCTGAGTCGCACCCTTTGCTGCAGAGCCGGAGAGAACAGCCCCACCTGTGGGACACCGGCCTGAGCCGAGAGGGTGCTTGCCCGGCACGGGGCAGAGCCCGTGTCCCCAGGCGCA
>NW_007102438.1:15250-30742 GCF_000164805.1 Carlito syrichta | reverse complement strand
CTCGACGCCGTGCTGAAGGGTCTGCCTCCAGGGCCAGCTTCCGCCTGCGAAGCCGCTTTCTGGTGGGTGTGAAGTCTGGCTCGGTGGGAGACGCAGGGACTGGCTGCAGTCACGGATAGGCCGCCGGGGACCCCCAGATTCGTGATCCAGAGGGGCGGCTGCCGGGGAGCGGCGGCTGGGAACGCCCTCGTGGCTGCTGGGGGCCCGAGAAGCCTCTGGACAAGGCTGGTCCTCGTTGGCCTGCACTGCAGTGTGCCCGCCCCCAGGCTTGGGGGCCACACCTGGGCTTGCCAGCTTGCCCTGTCAGCCTGGCTCAGGGGCCGCCTCTCACCCGCGTGGAAGGTGGCATTCAGCCCCTGGCGTTACTGTCTTTAGGGGAAGGCGCCGGACAATCGCAGTTGCAGCTTGGAGTTTATTTGCTTTCTGAAAGCAGCTTTATTGCTGGGGAATGTGCGTGCTGCAGATGCCCCGTAGCGTAGATTTAAGCAGCAGAAGCCTCAGGACGGCTCTTCCGAAGGCCTGTCCTTAGCAGTGGTGTCCGGGAAGGCGAGTGGGCAGGCCTGGCACCCCGTCCCTCCGTCCAGCGTGACCGGCTCCCCTGCCAGCCTCTTCGCCTCCAGTCCCACGTGCTGTGGGATCAGTGCTGCGTCAGGGAGGGGCTGGTGTGGCAGAGGAGATGGTCAGCCGGGGGCCCCGAAGACCCCTGAAGCTGGGAAGCCCTGGGAGCTCTGAGGGGAGGGAGGCCCAGTCTGCATCCTGTGGTAAAGGTCCTGGCTGTTGGGAGGACGGTGGGGCCTGGCAGGGCTGGGTGGTGGTGGGGAGTCCGCTGCAGCGTCTTGGGCCACAGTGGACCGGTGGGGCCTCACGGGGGCGTGGGGTTGGATTCCGGGCGTTTGTAGAAGGTGGAGAGCGGAGTTTCCTAACGTGCAGGTAGAGGCGGGTGTGTGAGAAAGAGGGGTCTCCGGGGTGTGGTGGGCGGGCTGGAGACTGGCGCTTCCGGCAGCATGGGCAAGCCCTTGGAGGCCAGCGTGCATGTCGGGTCAGGAATGGCTGGCTGGACGTCCATCTGGAGTTGTCGTGTGAGGTCCGAGGGTTCGGGCTGGTGACGGGAGACCGGAGCCCACGCTCAGTGGGGCGGGAGGGCAGGGTCTCACAGCCGGGGACGGCGCCTGGGAAGGCGGTGAGCAGGCAGCAGACCCTGCGGCACGGCCATGTGTCTCCTAGGGCCACAGTCACTGCCTGGTGGTTTGGTTGGCGTCTCTCCTGGTCGAGAAACTGCATGTGGGGGCTGCACTGGTGAGAAGCGAGGTCCCCTCCTGCGCACGTGCTTGGGAGACTTCTGCATACATGGGACTCCTTTAAGTTGTGACCAGGCTCCTGGAAGTATTATGCTGAGCCTGGAAAAGGGGTTGCGTGTGAAAGTGTAATTGGGAAGTGAATTTCTAGTGGTTGGGGGCCCTTGTACCTACGGCTGTGTACAGGTTAAAGTTCTTGAATGTTAAATAGACTTTTACGTAAGTGGGTTAGCACTGGGTTCAGCCGATGCACTCTTTCTTTTTAGTTTTAACTTCAGGGAGTCCATGTGCAGGCTCGTTCCCTGGACGTGATACCAAGTGATCTCTTATGGGAGTCCAGGATCGTTTCAGACAGCAGTGGGCTGTTGGTGGAGATGTGGACTTGAGGAGCTTGAACTTCCTGCCTTGGGGCACCGTAGAGTCTGCCTGGGAGAAGAGTGAGGCCCCGATGGACCCGAGTGTTTGCGGCGGCAAGGCGACCCCGCGCTGGCCAGGTTGCACTGTATCGGACTTGGTGTCACAGTTTGGGCAGTGTTTGACTTTGACAGCAGCGCACAACTGGCTCTCCCTCACCGACACCACAGCCGCGTTCACCAGGGTCAGGATTTCTTGCAGGGACGTCCCCTTGTGAAAGGAGCATGCTGTGGCTTGGCTCCACCCACAGCAGAAGGGCGCTGGCACCCCCACTGTCCTACAGGGAATTTTATGTTAAAACCTGCTCTTGGACCGGCATGGTGGCGCAAGCCTGTCATCCCAGCACTTTGGGAGGCCGAGGTGAGAGGACTGCCTGAGCCCAGGGGTTCGAGACCAGCCTGGGCAACTTGGCAAGACCTCATCTCTACAGTAAATCAAAAAATTAGCCAGGTGTAGTAGCGCACACCTGTAGTGTCAGCTACTTGGCAGACTGAGGCGGAAGGATTCCCTGAGCCCAGTGGGTTGATGCTGGAGTAGCCATGAGCATGCTCCTGCACTCTAGCCTGGGTGATGGAGTGAGACTCCAACTCAAAAAAAAAAAAAAGAAAGAAAACCTGCTCTTGGCTACTTTTTACTGTTATGAAACTGGATTCTTTTGGAGAAACATGTGTGAGTATACCATAGTTAGGATTTCACCATCTTTCTTAGCTCTTTGTGAACAGAAACTCCTTTTCTTATTTCTGTGCACAAGTGCTCAGTGAACAGCAGACAGATTCTTGTTTCTGTCTGTGTGGTTTCCAGCACCCCAGAAGGCCCCCTTCAAGTCCGTGCAGGCAACACGGACCCCAGAGGTGACTCTTCTCTGTCCCGTGTTTTTGTTTTCTTGCCTGACCTTGAACTCCCAGCCACTGGACTCATTCTGAAGATACTGTTTCCAGTCGGGCAGAGGCGCCTTACAACCGTTGTGAGTGTGCTGTGTGAGGTCGGTGCGAGCCATCTGGAGCACATTCTTGGGAATGAGTTCTGAAACCAGGGCCTGCCTGATGAGAACACTCACCGTGGTCCCTGCAGGTGGGCGTGTCTTGTTTAGCCGAGACACCGGAAGCAGTCAGGACGCTTAGAGCAAAACTGGCCTGGAATCCAAGAAGGCCCAGCAGTACGCTTGTTTCTGGGCTGCATAGCTGATTCCACCTGACATCTCTCATCTCTTGTCATGAGAGGGGACAGCCCGCATGCCTGGTGCAGGTGGCCTCAGTGGTCAGTTCAGCGGGTCCTTCCTGCCTCTAATGTGCCGGCCACTGAGCGCTCTGGGTTTTAGCCAGGGAGGTTCTGATGGCACCAGGCACAGCGGCGTTTTGTTCCAGAGTTTGAGCACAGCAAGGCACTGTCCGAGGGCTCGAGGGGTTGGTGGGGCGGCGTATAGAAGGTTTGGTCCAGCACGTTTGGTCTTCATGAAGGTTTCTGTTACACTGTGTTTCCAAGTTGGACTGAGAATGTTGAAAGAACCCCAGGGTATGGCGGGCATTGAGAGGATCATGGAAAGCCTTGCCCGCGCCTGCTGTTGACTGAGGGCGTGGCAATCCACATGCTGTCGCTTCATGTGGGGATAGGAGTGACAGTCGGGAATCGTGTGGCTGAAGGAGGCCATGCCGGTGGGGGCATCCGCAGAGCAGACCCCATAGGTCCAGGCCCTGCGCTGTGCTGAGACGTCTCTCTTGTTGCCACTCAGCCCTGGCCTGCTGGGCGAGGCCAGTCACTAGGTTGCACAGCCCTAGGACGGGGCCCAACGGCTGGGTCTGGGCTGTGTGGCACCTGTCTCTCACTGCTGTGGCCACAGCCTTCCTGCCGCTGCTCTGCCTGTGGATGGCATCTTGCTTGTACTAGCACGCAGGTGACCTGACTGGGGATAAGGCGTGCTTAGAGCTAGCCCCAGCTGTAGGCTGCATGGAAGGGGCCATGGCAGGTGCTGCAAGGGGACCGCCTTTGGGGACTCAGGCAGGTGCCAGATGCCATGCTGAGGTGCATTGCAGGGCTTCCCAGGGAGGACTCCAGGGGAGCCGTCTGTTCTGGCCCCAAGTGAGGAGGCACTCTGCCTGGGGCCAGTACGTAGCTCATGTCACCCTAGCTGGGCATTGAGGTCTTGGGCTGAGCTCGACCCAGCCGCACATGGGACAGGGGGTCAAGGCCCCATCTCCCCTCTTTCCCCTGACAGCCAGTGGGAGGAGGAGGCAGAAGGCTGTGGAGGCTTGGTGCTGCTTGTCCCTCTCCGCTTCCTGTGGAGGACTGTGGCCTCCTGAAACACTGGCGGGTGTGTTGGGCGGGCCTGGAGCTGTGGGCCTTGGGGTGAGCTGGGTGTCCTGCTTCTCTTCTCTGCCCGCTCTGCCCTCTCTGCCTCCTCATTCCCACCCTCTGTCCTCAGCATCGGCCCCCACCCTGGCCCCAGCTGCCCTCTCCTCGGGCTCCTGCGTGCGTGCGAGGCTCCGAGCCTGCCAGAGGGCAGGGAGGAAGCCTCCGGGCAAGGAGGGCGCGCGGAGTGGGAAGGGGGGATGCAGTGTGGGTGCTGCTCAGAAGAGGCAGGAAGGGTGGGCACTGGGCACCGGCTGGCCGGGGCCATTGGGTGGTATGCCTTGGTGGGGACTGACCAGGCCCAGTGGGAGGCAGATGCCAGGCGGGGCTGGCATGGGGCAGGGGGCATCCGAGGGCCGTGTGCTCGGTCTGAGCGAGTGGGAAACTGGTGAGGGCAAGCGGGAGCAGGGCAGCCAGTGCCTGGCAGGCTGCACTCCTGGCCCAGGACTGCTCTTCTGCTGTGACCGTCTCCTGGCGCCGTCTACACTAAGTGCCGGCAGGCGGGCGTTTCCTGCGCAGCTGACTTGTTGAGACATATCTGAGTACCATCCACAGTTCTAAACATGCGTGTTTCAGGAGCCTCGTGGGGGACTGACAGGCACGGAGGGCCAGGGAGTGCTGACCACTAGCTCTAGCAGAAGGGTGGCCGTTCCTGGAGCTGGGAGCGTGCCAGCAGGAAGCCAACGGGTCTGCACTCCTCGGAACTGTGGGTTGGCCTGTGGGCACTGACTGTGTGGCCGTCACTCTCATCAAACCTTGGTTTCTGTGTCAGTGTCAGTGGACTGGACTGGCTTGTCTCCGGGGTGCCCCAGGCTCTGGAGTTCTGCTTCTCAGAGTCCCACCTGTAGGTTGGCTGCCACTGCGTTTGCTGTGCCCCTGGCTTTCTCTCCAGGGGTCTCTTCTGGAGTTGGGGCGTGAAGTGCTCTGTGCTCCTCTCTAGGGCTCTGCAGTCAGCGGGGTCACAGCTCCCATGGCTGCAGCTAGTGTGACGCCCCCGGGCTCCCTGGACTTGCTGCAGCCCGGCTTCTCCAAGACCCTTCTGGGGACCAAGCTGGAAGCCAAGTACCTGTGCTCCGCCTGCAGGAACGTGCTGCGGAGGCCTTTCCAGGCCCAGTGCGGCCATCGCTACTGCTCCTTCTGCCTGACCAGCATCCTCAGGTATGTGGCCAGCACACCTTGAAGGCAGATGTTGGGCAGTGCTGGCCTTAAGGCCTGCTGCCCCACGTGAGGTGTACTTCAGGTGTAGTACTTCCTGGATCTTGGATGCTTTGCGTGGAGTGTAAGCACATAAAGGGCGTGATCTGAAACACTAACTGGAAATACTGTCTTGGACATAAGGCTTAAGTACAGTGTATCCCTAGAGTTATTCCCCCGGGTGTTTTCATCACTTTGATGTGCATACTAGAAGTTTACAAGAAGACTTGCAGCTCACCCCAAGGCTGGGTAGAGAGTTGAGGCACAGTGTGTTCCCATGCATGTCTGGTTGGTGAGAACCCACCTCAGACTGGAAGGTGCGAGCTCCATGCACATCAGCAGTGGGCAGTCCTGCAGGGTGGACGTGCCAGCGCCTATGTCTCTGGAGTGTGTGTCCTGGGTGGTGCACTTTCCAGGGGTTCAAACCCCGGATTCCCTGTCAGGATTCGAATCTTCGAAAAATTGCACAGCTAACACGTGCTTGTTGATTCCATCAAATGTGGAAGGTTTGTAGTGACTGTAGTGTAGACTTGCGTTTTGGACGGAGGTAGACGGCGTCCATTTATTCATAGTGGAATTTTTTATCCCCTTTTCCCCACTAGCTCTGGACCACAGAATTGTGCTGCTTGTGTTCAGGAGGGCATATATGAAGAAGGCGTTTCTATTTTAGAAAGCAGCTCGGTAAGTAAAGTGTCTGGAAGTTAAAAATGTCAAAATGAACAGAAATGTTTTGGGATTTCTGTCAACAACATCGATGGCAGACAGCGGTGTTGGGAAGCCAGATGTCACCCCTGGCAGACAGCGGCGTGGAGGGTTTGGAAGGGTTGGGGTTGAGGCTGGGTCGGCCCCCAGAGTCATCTGGTGCCAGAGTGGCCCAGGAAGGCTTGTGACATTGGCTTGACTACGTGGCCCCATGCCTCGATGGTGCTGTGTAAGGGCAGGCTGGCAGGAGGAGGCCTGACCCAGGGATGTTCCTCTCCTCAGGCCTTCGCGGATAACGCTGCCCGCAGGGAGGTGGAGAGCCTGCCGGCCGTCTGTCCCAGCGACGGCTGTACCTGGAAGGGGACCCTGAAGGAATACGAGGTAGATGGGCCTTTCCCTGGGGCCTTTGCGTGGTGTGGGGACTGAAACCCAGTGCTGGCCTTCCGTGCGCCAAAGCATCACACCCTCAGCCTGCATGGTCCCCTTGCTGGGGCAGAGCTCATCCTGGGTCTGTGGCGGAAGAGCTGCGGCTCTTCCTAGGGACATATTTGCAGGGCACAGACCTGTGTGCAGAGCCTGGGTCGTGTGGCCTCGGAAGCTGCTTGCTTCTCTGGGCCTCCGTTGCCTTGTCTGTCAGTGGGGGCGCAGTACCACTGCCACTGTGGAGTAGCGATGAGCATGGGAGGCACCTGTTAGCCCAACAGTGCCGTGGCTGTCGAGACAGCACGTTCCTGGGTATGGCAAGAGATCCGTCTGCACCAGGGACTGCACTATCCAGCTTGGTGGGGTTTTCTTGTGTCCACAAGGGATTTCATATTGTGACTTGTGCTGCTCTGGAAATGGCACAAGTAGTGGGTGCTCATTCTGTGGCCACAGAAGGGCTTCTGGCCAGTGACGGGCAATGGCCGCTCTGACCTTGGTCTCTGCAGCGAAGCAGCTTGTGATCCCATGTCATGTAATGGGGACTCGTGTGGCTCTCATGTCACCCTTGGGGGGCGTTTTGCAGTGAAGCCCGCAGCGTGGGACCAGGAGGTGCCGAGGGTGTCCAGGCTGCAGCTGTGCGCCGGGCTGTGCATCTCCTCCTGGTCTTGGCGAGGGCTGTCAAGTAAGGCTGTCCCCCGGGTGCCTGCACAGGGCTCTTCATGATGTCTGTCGATGGTGAGTGGGTGGATAAAACGGGGTCAAGCCACCCTGCCTGAGAGAGGAAGGGGATTCTCTCACACCACAACAGGGGTGGACCATGAGGACGTGATGCTTGGTGGGACAGCCAGATGCACAGGGACAGAGCCTGTGGGGTCCATTCTCTCCAGGGCCCTAGCATCATCAGATCTGTGGCGACATGGAGGGGGCCAGGGAGGGGCGGGCCGCTGCTGGGGGTGGAGAGGAATCGGTTGGACTCCCCAGAGGGAGACCTGGGTACTGTCTGCTCTAGCCTGGGACTCTGAGTGGAGCCGTGTGGGGCTGTGTGCCAGGACCTGGGGGTGCGAGAGCGTGGGGCCGAGTGGGGCCCGGGGAGGAGGGGCTGCAGAGCCGTGTGCTGGGACCCTAGGGATGAGGGCAGGCGTGGGGCAGTGTGCCAAGACCCTGGCTCTCCTGTCCTGAGCGCAGGAGCCTCCTACCCTGGGCTGCTGGGCCCAAGGCCATGTGCGGCCTTACCCCCAGGAAGGGCACTGGGGGTCTCCCACTGGGCTGGACCCTGCTGGGCTAGGAGTTGGAATCCTCTTCCTGGCCACACTTCCTCGTTCTCCCCACTGACACTGCTTCGTAGTCTCTGGACTCTGCGTTTTGTTCTTCCAGAAGGGTAGCTCTGGCTGAGCTGGGTGGATGGGGAGGCGTGCTTGGGCCTGGCAACACAGCCCCTGCCCTTCTTTCTGCCTCTGTGGGCAGAGCTGCCCGCCAGCCCCAGGCTGCAGGGTGCGGTGCACAACCCTCTGGGCTCCTAAGCGTGTGTGGCTGTGGTGGGTGATGTCAGACACCGTGAGCCCTGCCCGGCCAGACTCAGTCACTGCCCAGGCTGTCTGTGAGGGAACTGGCTCTCTGAGGAGGGGACTTGGGCTCTCCTGGGTGGGAGTGGGGGCAGTGTCCACCCTGCCACCCTTTAAGGGGACCAAGCGGCCCCTGGGAGACAAGTGAGATAACAGCCCCCAGCTCTACACTGGCTCGAGTCCTCCGGGGTCTCTGCCACCTCTAGTCTGCAAGGTCGGCAGCTGTGTGGGCCTCCAACTGAGGACCTGGGCCTGCAGCCAGCCATGGGCTCGGGCGCCATGTGGCCCCGCAGGCATGCAGACTGGAAAGTCCCTGGCTGCGCCCTTTGAGAGCCTCGGAAAGTCCCTGACAGGAGTCGACTTTGGTCACGTGGGAGGGAGGGCGGGCACTGCTTTTCTGGAAGGGCTCGGTTGGCCTTTGATCTTACTGATAAAAACTTCTCGATGGGTCTGGGGTCAGGGTCTCTGTGGAGTCGAGAGCCCCCTGGTGTCCCGAGCCTGCATCTGTCTGCTCTTGGGTTATCGGACTGCTGTATGCCAGGGTGGTCCTGTGGGCACTGGTACTGAGGCTGAGGCTTCTTTCCTTTGTGTTCTGAATCTTTGGAAAAAGGGGTGGACCCTGCTTAGCTTTGCCAGAGTCTTACTTTGTGGTGATGCCTTTCCAATAACTGAATGATTTAAAGCTCAGTTCGGTTGAAACCCATGGTGGGGGGTGCTGCTCAGGGCTCCCAGGGTGGAGCTCTCCGCGGCCTGGGCCCCAACGCCATGGGTACTGAGGGAGGGCCTGGCAGGGACCTGGGGGCTCTTCGGGGAAGCAGGCTGGCCCGCCTGTGCCGGCTTTGCGCACATCGTGGGAAATGCAGACGCCCCCAGCTGTGTTTGCCTGGAAGGTTCACCTTGAACTCTGGCTGAAGGCACATGACTTCCTTGGAGCACACCTGCTTGGGGGTGGGGAGGCTGAGCTGTGTTGTGGTGACAAGGTGGAGTACAAACGCCCCTGTGCTGGCAGCCCTGGGCATCTGGAGGTTTCAAGGACACGTGCTGGGAGCAGGGGCCGAAGTCTCACGCGTGTGGGTGGGCAGTGCCGCCAAGGGCAAAGACTGCAGGGCCCGTGGGGCTGTCTGCCGCCCGCTGAGCTGCCCGGCTACTCCAGACTTCTTCAGCCACCTCCCATGTAGGTTTTCTGGATCATTTTGAAGCAGATGCAGGATATCACGGCATTTCACCCATGTGTACTTTATGACACTTTAAAGAGCAGTGTTTTTGTCTGAGCACCTCACCTATCTATCTGTGCTTTGGCTTCAAACTGTGATGGCTTCTGGGCCCTCTCAGTTCTGTTGGGTCGGTATTTATCACACGCTCAGTGTGCTGAGGCTGGGTCAGTCCCAGATTGTTCAGGGAGTTGGTTCTTGGGGCAGGCACTGTAGGTTCAGGGCCCTGGAGGCCATGAGGGCTGGACATGTGCCCTGTGGGGGACCAGGCCCTGGAGGGGGCATGTGCCTGTGGGGCTGCCTTCAGGGGATGCCTGCCTTGTAGCTACCGGGACTGTAAGTCTGGAGGGAATGAGCCCTGCAGAGGTTGAGTGGAAGCAGCCCCTGTGCCCTCACTGGGGGGCAGCGTCTCCCTCTGGGCACCGCCCTCTCCGAGTCACCTGGATGCTGACCTGCAGCCTATTCTTCGTGGTGCTGCTGACCTCACCGTGCCAGCCTCTCCGGCTCTGTGCCGTTCCGGCCTCTTGGGGCTCTTCCCCAGCTTGGTTTCCTCCTTCCCACCTGGGTCTCCTTTCTTCCATGGTGCCCATGGCATGCAAAATGGGCTGTGGGGTTGCCTGACTCAGGACTTGACACCATGAGATAAGCCCTTGCTCATGAGATAAGCCAGGCATAGACAGACACCACTCAGGTCCACTTAAAGGCCCGGAGTGGTTGGATTTGGAGACAGGAGGGGGCTGGACTGTGGAGGGGTGGGGCGTCTCATGGGGAGTGAGTTTCCCTTTTGGAGGGTGGAATGTTCTGGAGACAGAGAGTAGTGATGGTTTTGTGATGTTTTGAATATACTTAATGCCACTGGGGTGTGCGCTCAAATGTGAGCAAGACGCTCCGTTTCATGTGTATCTCTTCCCGAGTGGGTGGCGACACGGAGTAGGCCTTCCTTGTGCCGCGCCCCTGACGCCCACTCCCTTGCTCTTCCCTTCATGCAGACTCTGCTCAGAAGACGTTTAGTTCTGTTTCTGCCCCACACTGGCTCCCGGCGGAGGCAGGTCAGGGCCCAGGTACTGACCTTGTCCTTTCCAGGGCTTGAGCCAGAGCCGGGGTCATTCTTGGCTTCCCCCTGTCCCCCTGGGCCCAAGCTCGGTTAGCAGCAGGTCCACCTGGGCTCCACCCGCCCTCCATCAGTCACTGCAGCACATGCAGAGCACTGCAGCTTCCCATCCATGCCTCGACGTCCATGTGTGGCGTGGCAGCCAGGCGGGCTTTGGAAGGTGGCAGCCAGGTCTTGTCAGCTGCTATCCTGACCCCTCACCATTGGGCAGAGAGCCCTGGAGGAGGGCTGTGGGGCCCTGCCTGGGCAGCTGTGGCTGGAAGGAGCTGGGGTTGGGCTCTGACCAGGGTGTAGCGAGGGGCCAGCACCGCCTACCATCCCTCCACGCCCTCCCTTCCACCCTGGCTCCGCCCCATGCCCGCAGGCCTCTGCCTCACCGACCCTTCACCTGCAGCACCGGCCGTGCCCTCCCCAGCCCACACCTGAGGTGCCTGTACTGCCTTGGTGGCTGTACCCCAGCTTGTCAGCTCCAGGAGGGCAAGGCTCGGCCCACAGCCAGCTGTGTTGGGGCATGTAGACCCTGCTCTCACAGCCCCTCCCCCATCTGCCTCACAGCCCTCGGCCCTCCCATGCACACCCTGTGCCTGGAGCCAGCCCGCCTGGGTCCTGCCCTTGGTTGTGCCTTGGGCCTTTGTGGGTCATCGGACCGTCCTGGTCCGGCAGACGAGGCCACCCCCATGCGCCCTCTGCCTCTTCACACCATCCACCTGTAACAAGGCCAGGTGGGGCTGGCGGGATCCGCCAGCACACACCACGTCATGCTTTGGTCTTCAGAGCGCGAGTGGGCCCTGTCCTCTCCGGCTGGTGTGTGGTGCCGTCCACCGGGACCCCAGGGACATGTGCTCGGCCATCTCAGGGCTGTGGCGAAGTGTCCCTGTCCTGGGGACTCCTGGCCCTTCCCTCCTGCCCTGTGCCCTGCGGGAGTCCCGAGAGCTGCCTACAGAGGACACCCTCCAGGACAGGCAGGGAGCATGTGACACCCACCGTGCTCTTGTGCTGTGGTGGTGTTGGGGGAAGTATGGCTGCCCAGCATCCTGTGTGCACTGCTGATGCCCTCTCCTTCTGTTGGCAGAGCTGCCATGAAGGCCGCTGCCCGCTCATGCTGACCGAGTGCCCCGCGTGCAAGTCCCTGGTCCGCCTCTGCGAGAAGGAGCGCCACTCAGAGCACGAGTGCCCGGAGCGGAGCCTGAGCTGCCGGCACTGCCGGGCGCCCTGCTGCGGGGCGGATGTGAAGGTGCACAGCCCGTGGCCGGCGGGGGTCAGGGCTGGGGCTGGGCTGGCTCTTCTACGCGTCTCCAAGGCCCAGCCCTTTCCGCAAGGCCATACATAGCATGGATAGCTCTTGGAGGAGCTGCATGGGTGTGGATGTACGAGGACTTCAAGAAGCACCTTTATTCTAGCAAAGTTGAAATACACCCGGGTGGAAGGGGCTGTGGCAGGCACGCGTCCCCCTTGCACGGTGCTTTGGTTATGCCCCTTGCCAGGTGGACTCTGCCCCCAGGCTGTCACTCTAGGCCTCGGTTGTGTCCCCTCACCCAGGCATGGTTGGGAGTGTGTGTACCAGGCGCAGAGCCTTGTGTCACCTGTGCCACACAAGGGCACAGCTGTCCCACTCAGGTCACCTGTGGTGTGTTCCTGTCCCGCTGTCTGTGTCTTCCTTTGAGTTACTTGAGTCACGATTCAACAGTGTTTCCTACGTGGACAGTGTCGGGGTCTCTCAGTCCCTATGGGCATCCTGTTTCCTGGGCTGTGGTCCTCAGGACTCCCGCCTTGCTAATGGCACCCGCAGGTGTCCATAGAGCACCCCTCTGTCCCCACTTCCCTGGAAACTGTGGTGTGTCTGATCCGGCACCCCACAGCAGCACTCCAGAGTCTCTCTTTGAGACATCCCGTGCGAGGCCGGTCCGGTCCTTCTGCCAGCCAGTTCTGCCGGCCTCACTCCTCCTGGCCAGAGCAGCCAACCCCCATCCTCCTGTGGCCGTTGTTTCAGCCAGGGCCTGCAGGATGATGCCCCTCTTACCATCCCTGGGGGCTTTGTCTCCTTGTGCTAGGCTGGAGGCCGCCGCGTGAAGAGGGTTGCAGATTTCTGCAGCTCCAGGGGGTGCCTGCGGGGTCCCACCCAGGGTGGGAGCGGGTGACCTTGAGCGCCCAGGGCCCTGCTCCCTTGCTGCCTGTGCCCGGCATCACATGACACTCTGACCGTTTTTCTTTCAGGCGCACCACGACGTCTGCCCCAAGTTCCCCTTGACCTGTGATGGCTGTGGCAAGAAGAAGATCCCTAGGGAGAAGGTGAGCCATCCCTCATGCCCTCAGATGTGAGGACAGGCCCGTGGGGTGGGGGTCATGACCTTGAGCTCAGAGGGACAGTGGCGCAAGCTCCTGTGGCATCGGGATCGTGGCTGCACATCACACTTGTGACGCCACTGCCCTGTGTTCAGTGACACAGGCCATGCCAGTCCCTGTCCTTCATCCCCAGCACACGCCGCTCCTGCCTTTGAGCAGGCCACCTCCAGCTTGTCCTGATGTTCACCCTCACAGCTGCCAGCACCTCCATGTGTGAGAAGTGCACTGCTGGCCCAGAGCTGTGGAGGCCGCACCTCGCGCTGGTCTGTTGTCATAGCAGCGGCACTCCACTCCACATGCCTCGTTCTGAGGGGCAGCAGCTCCTGCCGCTGTGAGCACTGCTCTGGGGACACCTTCAAGGCAGGACGTAGGGACACACATGGAAGTGTTTTCTAGCTTCTGCCTTGTTGGCGGGAGAGAGCCAGAGGCTCTCCCCACCCCACCCCTGTTGTCCTGCTGAGTGTCCATGTGTGGGCTTGGCCTTCGCTTGAAGCCCACGCCTGCTCTAGAGGCCCCATGTGAGGTCTGGCTCCATCTCGGCGGGGGCAGTGTAGCAGGCTGTGACTTCAGAGGCCGGGATGCCTTCCTGGGACCTGTGTCTGCATGGCTGAGCCTGGTCCTGGTACAGGTGCCATCCCCTGCTGTGTGCAGCTGGAGGTTCCCACGTGGGGCGTCTTCTGCCTCGTACGCTTATCACATTGGCTCCTTGGTGTGTACTGAGAGGCCAGGAGTTGGTTCTTGTGATTTTCTGTTTTCCGAGTGGCAGACAGGTGCCCATGCAGCCCAGTAACATCCAGGGGGCTTTGTCCCCCCATCATTACCAGTGTGCAGCTTTCTGTGAGCTCTGCGTTTTAATACAGATTTTTTTTGTTGTTTTTTTTTGAGTTGGAGTCTCACTCTGTCGCCCAGACTGGAGTGCAGTGGCCGCTCCCAGCCACCGCAGCCTGGACCTGCTGGGATCCGGCGATCCTTCCACCTCAGCCTTCCAAGTAGCCGGAATTACACATGCGCTACCACACCCGGCTGATTTTTTTAATTTATTGTAGAGATGAGGTCTTGCTGCCCAGGCGGGTCTCGAACCCACGGGCTCCCGCAATCCACTCACCTCAGCCTCCCAAAGGTGCGGGATTACAGGCTGAGCCACCGAGCCCGGCCAGATGTTTTTATTTGATTCTCTCAGAGCCTTTCTACAGCCAAGGGGCCTTGCAGACACCAGGGTGTTTGGCGTGGCCTATGTTGGCACCCCTGGCCTCTCTGGACAGCCTCTTCCCAGTCCTGCGTGCCTTCCCCTTTGTGGAAGGTGACTTAGAGCCTGGGGGCTTGTTGTTGTGTATACTGGGGCAGCCTATGCTCTGGGGCCTTTTCAGAGGAGGAGTTGGGTGCTTCTGACTTATGTGGAACATTGCAGGGATTTCTCTTTCTAATTTATACTTGTGTCCCCTCTGTGGGAGCCTTGTCCTAGCAGCGCTGACATAGTGACTTCCTTGCTTGCAGTAGGGTTTATGCAAATAGCAGCATGACTTGTGACACTCCACTGATGCCCACTGAGTCAGGGTCAGGGTCTCTTGGATGTTCTTTGTCCTTGGAAGCGTGTCTTATGGAGGTGATGTTTGAGGGCCAGCTGGGATACGCTGTTCTTTGTGTTTCCTCAGACTTGGTTCACAGTCCATTTGCTTTCCATTCTTTTTAAAAATATGCTTTTGCTCTTTGATGATTTGACACACTTGCCCATGTGGCACGTCGGGGCTGTGCCACCCACCTGGGATGGTCTCCCTGCTGGTCCCATTTTGGCCTCCCTCCCCTCCCCCTCCACGTGTGTGGGTTGTGCTGGAGCGTTTCTCCCTGGCCTTGGTATGCTGGGGACCATGAGCGGGCTCCTCACCACCACATCCTTGGACACAGCAGGACTGAGCTGAGTGTGAGCCTTACGCGTTGGGAGCTGGGCTTTTGGACGCTGGCCTGGGGACCTGGGAGGAGTGGGCCTTGGCATGTGGGCCTGGGTCTCCTGGTGCAGCAGCCCAGAAGCTGGTGGGCCACCCTGCCCTCGTTTTGTGATGAGGTATCCACCTGTTCATGACAGTGCTGATAGCAGCTGCAGGCAGTGTTCCTGAGTGTTTGCCGGGGCCCCAGGGTTTTCCTCCAGCCCTCACAGGAGCCCCTGTGAGGGGCCCTGGGGCCATGTCTTAGATGAAGAACAGCCTCGAGGAGGTCAGGTGCCCACCTGACCCAGCTCCCTGGCCCTGCCATGTGTGGTGCGGTGGGCCTTGATGCCCCTCGTTTTCCAGCGGCGCCTCCTCCCCACACCTGCTCTGCCCCAGCGCTCATGCCCGTGCCGGCATGCTGCAGAGACATCCCAGTTCCTGGCCTCCTCCAGCCTAGCTTTCCATGATGGGAGCTCCTGAGCCTGGACAAAGCTAGGGGGAAAGAGGTGGGGGGGAGAGAGTCACATGAATAGGCAGAGAGAGGAGGGGGAGAGAGACGCCTACAAGGAGGGGGGAAGGAGGGGGGGAGAGATGCACACAAGCGGGGGAGACAGACCTGGAGAGGAAAGAGGAAAGGGAGGGAGGGAGAGACATGCACACAAGAGCAGGGGAGAGAGACACAGGAGAGGAAGTGACAGAGGCGGGAGAGGGACACGGGGAGGGGGAGAGGGAGAGTGTGCGGCCTCCTGAGGGCCAGCTGGGGCCTGGCCTGGCCTTGGTCCAGCCCGCCTGCATTCCCCCCACTGTGCACCGCTTCGTCCAGAATTCTCCCGTGGCAGCACAGGGACCTTCGCTTTATCTTCAGAGAAAACACTGTGGATTCACGCCGTGTTGTCATGTCAGATTCTTTTTTTTTTTGAGTTGGTGTCTCACTCTGTCACCCAGACTGGAGTGCAGTGGCCGCTGCTG
>NW_007102438.1:0-15230 GCF_000164805.1 Carlito syrichta | reverse complement strand
CTCGACCTGCTGGGCTCTGGCGATCCTTCCGCCTCAGCCTTCCAGTAGCTGGAATTACAGGCGTGTGCTACCATGCCCGGCTAATTTTTTTTGATTTATTGTAGAGATAAGGTCTCGTCAAGTTGCCCAGGCGGGTCTCGAACCCACAGGCTCAGGCCATCCACTCATCTCAGCCTCCCAAAGGTGCGGCATTACAGGCTGAGCCACCGAGCCTGGCTTTCATGTCGGGTTCTTGCCGCATCTCCATGTGAGCATCTCTTCTTTCTGCAGAAAGTCGTGGTTTCTATTGACATTCACAGAAGCATGTTTTATCCTTCTGTGCATGATAACGGCACCGATGCTGGAGCCTGTGTGGTCTGTGACTGACGTGTGACGACGCGGTCTTCGCTCCAGGCCTTTCTGCTCCTGGAGGCTGCAGTCCCCGAAGCAGCCCCTGCAGGGGGCGTCTCTTCCGGCGTCTTCCGGCGTGCACTGAGGCACATTGCTTCATCTTGCTCTTGCTGTTAAGTTTTCAGGATTGCTTTTTTTTTTAATGAATTGAGAAAGGTACATTTACTAGAGGCAGATACTTTGTGAAGGGCACTGTGGTCAGTAGAGCAACAGGAGTATCTGCTTTCTGTTGCCCAGGATTGCTCCTTAAAAACTTTTTTTTTTTTAAAGTGTTGTGGTTTTGTGAAATGGTCACCCGGCACCAAGTGACAGTACAAAAAAGGTGCATTCCGCGTCAGCAGAGTTGGGAAAGCAGGCTGGGCACCCTTTCCGCGGCTCTGCCGGTACTCAGAAGGTACAACCCCTCGCTGTGTGGGAGCTGTTCCCACACTGGCCGGCAGAGGGCTGACGTGGGCTTTCCAGGACAGTGGGTGAGGAGTGTAGCGGCTCTCAGCACCCCTGGGCCCTCCCTGCAGGCCTGCTCTCGTCACTGACCCCAGCAGCACAGCATGAAAGCTGTCGTGTAGCACTTGCGCACATGGGCCTGTGCAGGTAGCCTGGGACAACCTGGAGGTGCGTGGGGACACGCAGGCACGCGCTGTTCCCCATCGTGGCCTCAAGTGTCCTTGGGCTTCAGCAGCCGGGGGGCCAGGAGCCCATCCCCATGACACGGAGGCACAGCAGGTCTGGGGTGGTTTCCATGTGCCTCTCAGCATGGGGATAGGGCTAGGCACGCTCGTGCCCAGGCTCAGCCACGCTTCCTGCTGGGAAGGTCCGTTCGTGGCTGTGGCCCCTTGCGGTGTTTCTGGTCTGCGTTTGTTCGAGGCACTGTTCAAGGCTTCTGTTACTGTTTCTGGAAGTTGGTGGGTAGTGAAGACACTTCCCACTCCCAGAGTGAAGACCTCGAGCCTCCTGCTGGCGTGTGTAGCTTGGATGCGCTCACACGCGAGGCTCGGCACAGCCCTCCCCTGGGTGAGAAGGGGGCGTGGTCTCGTGCCTCTGTCACCCCACGCTCCCGCTGCCGACTTGCACGGGCCGCCCTGCCCCTGCGCTCGCGTGGTGGCCTGCTGCATCCGGCACCCCCCGGTGGCAGTGACGTTGGACTCTGGTCCGTGCCAGCTCCTGCCCCGTCTTGGTTTTGACCCAGGGCCTGGGCATTAGCACCACTTGTCCTGTGCGCTGGGATGGAGGTTACAGGCTCCTGCCTTCTGCCTTCTGGGGCTCTGCTAGCATCCCAAAACACTTGCCACTTTGGTTGCTGGCTTGTGTGTGCACACATGTGCACGCACGTGTGAGCGTTGCCTTGGAGATGGGCTGTTGGCTGAGTCCACGAGTGTGAAGGGTCTGGCGCGTCCCCGACTCTCTCTCTTGGTCTCGTCTGGTCCGTGTGGAGGTGCTGACGTGGATTGGAGCAGAGTGATGGCGCTTGACATCTGCCCTTGTAGTTTCAGGACCACGTCAAGACCTGTGGCAAGTGCCGGGTGCCCTGCCGGTTCCACACCATTGGCTGCCTTGAGATGGTGAGTCTGAGGGGGGTGCTGGGCCGGTACCCTGGTCCCCAACACTGTACTCAGCTCGAGCGGCTCTCCTGGTGTCCCTCTCACCTCCTGGGGCCTCTCCTCGGCCTCCTTTGCCACGCCCACTCCTCCTCCCGCCCCTAGTCGTCCCAGTGTTCCAGGCTCAGTCCCTGGCGGCCCGTCCACTCTCATGCCCTTGGTGATCTCGGAGTCCTTGGCTCTGCCCACCGCCTGTCTCTGAGCACGCCCCTTACCACTGTCCTCGCCCCACCCCCACTCCGTCCTCTTGCCTCGCCCAGGACAGAGCACACTCCAGCCAGTGGCTCTAGCCAGGGCCTGGCATGGGCGGTCACTCTGGTCCTTCCTCTCGGCTCTCACTTCATGCCCACCTGACAGGCCCTCTGATGCCCTCATGCGGAACCTGGACACACCCCTACCCCACCCACCCCTGCCCTGCCCATGGCATCCTGTCTTGCCTAGACATGGGCCTCAGTGCCTCAGGGCTCCTGATCCCATCATAGCACTTTTAGCTTAAGCCCTTTCGTGACCTCTGTCTTCACACCTGGCCAGTGGTTCAGTGTCGTCCCGTCTGCCATGGCCACTGGCCTGGCATCTGCAGGTACGCCCACCCGTTACCACCAGGCACTTATGCCGGCTAGGTGCCTGGGCCTGTCCAGGTGGACCCTCTGCTTCACTGCAGGCCTCCCCTCCCCTCACCAGTGCCCACATCTCTGTTTCTTGTCCATCTTGCCCTGGACACTGGGAGCCCCTTGAGGTCAGCACCCTGTTGTGATCCTCAAGGGGTGCTGGGCTGGGACTGTCCCTGCCGAGGCGTGTGCCTGACAGATGGGGACACGTGTATACCCTCTGTTGCCAGCTGAGGACTGGGGCCCCACCAGGTGGCACTGCCTGCTGCGGACAGGGCCATCTCACAGTGTCTGCAGTGGAGGGCTGGGCATCTTGATCATCTGGAGCTCGGATGGCTCGTTTCTTTCTGACAGTGGTGGGAGGACCGTGGCTGCCTCCATTTGCTTGGCCCGTGTTGAGGGTCTTTTGCTTTCTGCGCAGCAGTTCTTATCTGTGTCCTGCTCAGACCTGGACCCGCCGTCCCCAGGGAGCCTGGGCTCCCTGTGGGATGTGGCTTACAGGTCATCACGTGGGGCCCATGGGGCTCACTGCCACCATGGTGCTTGTTCTGGGTCTTTTGGGGGTCAGAGTTGATCAGACACCCCTGCGTGGATGGTGACATGCTCACTCAAGCCTAGGCACCCCACCACAGTGCTGCTCTCCACCCTCACACGCCACGGTCCCCTGGCAGGGCTCCTGCAGAATGGGGCGTCCTCCTGTCCAGCTCTTCCGTCCTCGGGTGCCCCTGCTCTCTGGGCAGGCGAGCCTCTAGCTGTGTGCACATTCGGGTGCATTTGATTCTTTTCCTCCACTTTTTTGGGGAGTGTCTTTAACATTGTAAAATTGGGTTGCTGAAGTTTGATGCTCACTAAGCTGCAGTCCTAGCTATGAAATGCGGTCTATGGAAGGGGCCCGAGCACCACCCCTCGCGGCAGCTTTGAGATGGCACTCCCTCCTTTGTGCTTCACACGAAGGCAGGTCAGCTCCACAGAAGGTCATCTTCTTGAAACACACCTTCCGTCGGCCAGCAGTGGGTCACAGGCTGTCATGTGCCCGAGGACAGGCCACACCAGTCCTGCCAGGTGTCCCGTGCAGGGACTCTGCCCTGCGTCCCTCACCCAGCCCAGACCCACGTGCTGGAGGCCGGCCTGGTGCAGCTGGACATGGGTGGTGCCAGCGGCCTCCGTGCCTCTGTCCACAGGTGGAGAGCGAGAGGCAGCAGGAGCACGAGGCGCAGCAGCTGCGTGAGCACCTGTCCCTGCTGCTGGGCGCCGTCCTGGAGGCCAGACCCCTTGCGGGGGACTGGAGCCAGGCAGGCCCCAAGCTCCTGCAGAGGTGTGAGATACTGGAGAGGAAGACGGCCACCTTTGAGAACATCGTCTGTGTGCTAAACCGCGAGGTGGAGAGGGTGGCCATGACGGCCGAGGCCTGCAGCCGCCAGCACCGACTGGACCAGGACCGGATCGAAGCCCTGAGCAACAAGGTCCGTGTCTGCAGGTGGGGTGGAGACAGGTCTAGCGGGCTGTGGCCTTAAAGCTGGAACTCCACCTGCACAGCCCAGCCCAGTGCGGTGTCCAAGGAGGACTCTGTTCTTCTTTTCTGAGACTTGTTCACCGAGGCACCTGACCCTGGAGATCACTGAGGCCACGGGCTGGAGCCTCCTCTCTCCGACCTGAGAGGGCAGACTCAGCGCGGCTGTGCCTGGCATGGCACGGCTTTTGGGCACACTGTTGGGTGGAGCCTGTGTGGAGCCTCTGCCTCCGGCCAGGCGGGTGGGAGTCTCACGGGGAGGGAGCAGACACGAGATGCAGAGCAGGGGGTGGCCGCCCTGCTGGAGCCTGGGGGGCTCGGCGGGGACTTGGGGCCCATGACTCTCAGGTGAGTGGGAAGGGGTTTTGGGCCTGCAGGTACAGCAGCTGGAGAGGAGCATCAGCCTCAAGGACCTGGCCATGGCCGACCTAGAGCAGAAGGTCCTGGAGATGGAGGTGTCCACCTATGACGGCATCTTCATCTGGAAGATCTCGGACTTCGCCAGAAAGCGCCAGGAGGCTGTGGCCGGCCGCACACCCGCCATCTTCTCCCCAGGTGGGTCCTCGGCACCCCTGACCTTGGCTGCTGTTGACCCGGGTACCTGGGTCCCCTTGTCCTAGGGCCATGTGGGATGGCTCCTGAGGGCCGGGCTGGGGCACATCCCACGGACACCAGTGGCAGCGGCACCACCCAGGGGCAAGTCAGGCGGCTGAGACGTGGGGCCACCAGTGTGTCCCCTTGGCGGGAGGCTATGGGGTGGGGCTCGTCGTCCTTCCAACGTGCTGGTCCTCAGGATGCGCGCTCCTTGTCACCCACAGCCAGTGGAGGGCAGGTGTGGTGGGGGCGGCCTGAGACAGGAGACTTGGCACCTGGTGTTGGCAGAGCTGGGGCTCCTCTCCTCTTTGATGAGCGTCCCCGGTCTAGCTTCTGCTCGTGTTTCTCATGCTCCTTCTCCCACCCTGCCATGGGACCTCGGGCTGCGTGGGGTTTGCTCCAGGGGCACTGCTGGAGGGGTAGTGTGCCCAGCCTCAGGCGCCTGCCAGGACCTGCTTCTTGAACTCTGCCTCAGAGGTGGCGCCCTCTGTCCCTTGAGGCCCTCGCTGGCCTGGTGATGGCTGCAGCCTCACCTGCTTCCCGCTTGGGTGTGTGTTCCATGGGCTGACGCCGTGTGGGCTGAGCCTGCTCTCGTGCTCTGTTCTGTGTCTGCTTGGGAGCCCGCTGCGAGGTCTCGGGGTCTAGGGTTGGGTGAGACACTGGGGCTCTTTTCCTCTTTGGTGAGTGCTGAGGACCACAGGACTGTGCTCCCAGGCCCCGAGGCAAGAGGAGCCCCTGGTGGCATCTGGGAAGCCCGCCATCCGCTCCGCGAGGCACAGCCTGGCCATGCCTTCAGCAGGAACCAGAAATGAACGAAAACCACACACGCTTTCTTCTCTGAGCTAAGATGGGAGAAACAAGAGTTTAGGCTGGGCTTCGTGGCTCATGTCTGCAATCCCAGCCCTTTGGGAGGCTGAGGAGGGAAGACTGCCTGAACCTAGGAGTTTGAGACCAGCCTGGGCAACACCGGAAGACCCCACCTCTCCAAAATATAAGAAAAATTGGCCAGGCATGGTGGCATGCGCCTGTAGTCCCCGCTACTTGGGAAGCTGAGGCTGGAGGATCTCTTGAGCCCAGGAGGTTGAGGCTGTGAAAGCCATGATGAGCCACTGCATTCCAGCCTGGGCAACAGAGTGAGACCCTAACTCAAAAAAACACTCTAATCATTTTATAAAATGAAATGTGTTTTCACTAGCAACCACTCTGCATAGTTTGAGAGGACGATGTCTCTCTTTGTACCCGGAGCCTGACGTTTCCGGGTGTGTTCCCTGTGGGGGATGGTGGCCGGGTGGCAGAAGCCTGCCCACCCTTGCTGGTGTCCTCCATTGTCTCCCTGGCCCCCAGCCTTCTACACGAGTCGGTATGGCTACAAGATGTGTCTCCGCATCTACTTGAATGGTGACGGCACCGGGCGAGGAACGCACCTGTCCCTCTTCTTTGTGGTGATGAAAGGCCCGCACGACGCCCTCCTGCGGTGGCCTTTCAACCAGAAGGTAAGCAAGAGCAGCACCTGGGAGCCCTGCGCGGCGGCATTTCGCCTGGCGGGTTGTGCAGGACCTGGACGTCTGAGCCGGTGTGGCCCCCGTGGCGCTCCCTCCAGCAGCGGAGCACACCACGGTTTCAGTCTGTTCTGTGGCTTCCGAGCACTGGTCTGATGCAGGCAGGGGCGGCCTGACCTTCCAGGGCCAACAGGTTGTAAACACTGCCTGGAGGTTGTGACTTGAAGAGAGAAACACAGGTGCCGAGGCTGCTGTCTGAGGGGTGATCTCGTGTTTTGGGTGGAGGAGTTGAAGGCCAGAGGCTAGGCTGGGGTGAGAGGCCTCCCTTTGCCACCTCGACCCAGCCTTGTTTGCCCCATCCCCCGGGCCGGTGGACCCTCGCCAGTACCAGAGCACTGGTCACAGGCCTGACAGAGACCACTTGGGTTCTCCCTGAAAAGCGTCCTTCCTCAAGGTGGCCATGAACAGCTCATGGTCTCTGTGGCAAGAAAGTGTATTTGTCAGGCGAATATCATTCAGAAAAAGCACAAGGGAATGCCAGTCCAGAGTGCTGGGCCTTAACCTGAGGCTCCAGGCACCAGTCAGCAGAAGGTGCTGGAGGGGTGCAGATCCCCGCAGACCCTGGGGTGCCGGGCGCTGCTGCAGGAGTGAGTCTGCCAGCTCATAGCCTGCCCTTGGCCTCCAGCCTGGGCCCTGGGCGGCGAGAGTGTGGCTGCAGGTGGCTGCCTGCCAGGGCTCTCCTGGCATGTAAACCCTTGGGGCATGCCGGAGTGCAGGGGCTCATGGCCCTGACCCCCGGGGCTGTCTCCTCCAGGTGACCTTGATGCTGCTCGACCAGAACAACCGGGAGCACGTGATCGACGCCTTCAGGCCCGATGTGACCTCGTCCTCGTTCCAGAGGCCGGTCAGCAGCATGAACATTGCGAGCGGCTGCCCCCTCTTCTGCCCCGTCTCCAAGATGGAGGCCAAGAACTCCTATGTGCGGGATGACGCCATCTTCGTCAAGGCCATCGTGGATCTGACAGGGCTCTAGTTACCGTCAGTGGCATCCAGGGGCTGGGGCAGCTGAGCATAGCCGGCTCAGTGAGGGGCCACCATGCCAGGCCAGGGCCTTGTGGCACAAAGGCAGGCGGGGCCGGGCTTGCGCTGTCGCCACACTCACCGTTCACACGAGAAGGAGCCGCAGCCATCCTCGGGCTTCAGAGACTGCATGGAGGGTCCGGCCACGGAGCCTGACAAGGTCCCAAGGGCTTCCCGGCAAGGCTGCCCTCACCGTCTGTCTGCAGTGGAGGGAGGGGCCCTTGGTGGGCGTTCGGGGAGCACGTCCTGTACGGGCTTCTGAGCACTGCCCGTGGTGTGGGAGAGTGCAGGCTGCCCTGCATCCCTTGGGCATGGCAGGAAGATGTGGGACGGCCCCAGGAAGGGACTCCCACTTGACCAAGCAAGGGCATGCCTTCCAGCCCCTGGAGAGAAGCAGCGTTTGCAGAGCCCAGGTGCATGTCTGCACGGGGCTCTCTGGGCCGGCTCAGCTGGGCCAGCAGCGGGAGAGGGCTAGTCCTGTGCTGCCTGAGCTTGGACTGGCCCTTGAGGGACGCACATGCCTCACCGTTCAGCTGGTGGGAAGCCACGATTAAACCGTTGGAATCTCTGTGGTCAATAGTGTCTGTCTGGCTCTGGGTTACCTGCGGCTCACAGCCTTGGCGGTGGTGACCCTGGTGGCCCCCGGGCTTCCTGTCTTCCCAGGGATCTTCCCCACGGTGCTAGCCTCTTCAGCCAGCTGGGCGTCCTCTCTGTTCTTAACACTGAGCTCTTCTCAAGCCTTGGGGAAGCCCCATGTTCCCTCTTGTGGCATGTCCTTTCATGTCGAGTTCCTCGCAGACCCGCCACGGGCTCCTGTGAGGGCAGGGCCCTGCATCCCACCCCATCAGCGCCTGGCCCACTGCGGGGGCTCAGGGCTCCCAGCTAGAATGAGCACCAGCTGGCCCCGTACGCCACAGTGCAGGGCTCTGGAGGCTCCTGGCCACACTGCCTGGCCGGTAGCGTGGCTCAGGACGGATGGGAGGGCATAGCTGCTTTGCGAGGGTCAGGCCTGGCTGGCGTCTGTTGGGGATCGGGAGCAGGTGTGGCCTCCCTGGCCTCCTCACTGCTTGTGTAGAGAAGTTACCACGGTGGAAAAGCATGGACCATGGTGATGGGCAGCAGAAGCCCTACAGGCCCATCCGCCCACCCCTGCCACTGTCCATGCTGGTCAGCAGCCGTGGTGTTTCTGTTCCCTCAGGTCTTGAGACCTTGTGTCTGGGTGTTTCTGTGTCTGCAGACAAGCGTTGCCTTTTCCGAATGGACAGGCTGTATCCCGAGGCATCACAGGTAGTGGGCCTTGCTTAGTCTGGTTTAACACCGAGTTCTGGATTCTGGTCGCCGTGTCGTGTTGCAAGGGGAGACATTCCGGGTGCGTGCTCCTGCTGCCGTCTCACTGTCAACCTGGAGGGAGTGGGTGGGTCCTAAGCCCCCTTCTTAGTGGCTGCCAGCTGCTCTGTAGAGGGCCCGTGCCCAGCCCTTCCACCCTCCCATCCCTGCCGGCATCTCATGCTGTGGGACTTCATGCATGTGCTGTCTGCTGTGTGAAGGGTCACTGTGGTGTCTGTCCTGGTGACTTGGTGACTCGATGGGGTCGGGCATCTTCCTGGTTTTGTTGCTCGCAGGCTGCCCCGTGCGAGTCACCGTGTGCGTCCTTGTCCATCTTCTGCTGTGCCGCAGGTCCTGTTTTCCTCGCAATTTCCGAGTTCCTGATGTTCCCAGATGCTGGTCCTGGGAGGGGTCTGCAAACCGTGTTTATGTTGCTGATGTACAGATGTGACTGGCTGCATAATCACATCCTTTATGAAGGTGCTGCTTGACGCACCCCTAGACTTTTTCAAATAAAATCATCTTTATTGCCAGAACTTAACAGACAGCATACCTGTGTAATGGCTGCTTCGTATATAACTGTTTAGGGCTCATTCTGTCGTTCCCGGAAACAAGGTCTTGCATTTGACAAACAAAAGAGAAGTAACATGTACTGCTTTAGACTAGAGATATTTGAACACTGTAGCATGGTTTCGTGTAGCTAGTGTTATGCTTGTATCTTCGAATTTTGGTTCCAGTTCTTTTTCAGAGTAACATAGAGTCAAGAAACATTCGAATATGTGCCAACCTTGCCGCTGAGTCCCCAACAGAATGTTTTCTTGCATCATGGCCCCTGCCTCTTCAAGTTCCCTTTGTGCACCACCAGGAAGACTCTGCTGATTCTCCTCCAAGTCCTGGAAACTCTTCGAATTGCTCACATAAAGTGTGAATTTGTTGCTGTTTCTCCATCACCACAGATAGGGCTTGTAGCAAATTGTTCACTTACTTGTGAACCATGCCCGAGTCTTGCAGCAGCATCTGAAGCTTCTCCAAATATTTGTACAAAAGCTGCATCCTTTCCTCCGTTGTGCTTCCAGAGTTTGGTCAGTGTTGTCCTTAGCGCCTCCACGGATCCTTCTGTATTCATGTCCTCTTTCAGAAGCCTGGACCGTTGCCTCCCGGGACCCCTGTGATCCGTGGCCTCTGACTCAGGCGTGTGACACTCCTTGGCAAAGCGTCGGGTGCCACCCCTAGACTCTTGACATTCCAGGGCTGGCCAGCACCGCCATGCTTTCTACTGTGGTTTTAGTTTGTTTTGTTTCTTTGGATTAGAAAATACCGTTTATTTGGAAAGCGAATCAGAGAGGGAAAGAGGAGACTGACCTCCCCAAGGGAGAAAAGGGGGCCAAAGCTTAAGAAAACATGGCCCGGCCTTAGCCCAGAGAGCACGTGGCCACACCATAGCTTAGCAAGGCGGTGGCCTAGTTTTGTTTTTAACATGGCAGCTTTCTCCATTTGGGAACTTGTTTACATATGACGTATTTTTGTCATAGATCCATGCAGGTTAAAGCAGGTAGATTATTGAGGTCATTTCCTGTACCCTGAAAGGAAACGGGTTTGAGGGAGGAGAGGAGGAGAGATGGACGTCCCCACAGGGACAGGCGCAGCAGAAGCCACGCTGATAAAGGACTTGGACCCCATGGAAGCTGGAGGCAGCCTGGGGCGGTGACCAGCAGACGAGCCGAGGCATGCCTTCGAGTGCCCTTCATGGGTCCGCTGTCTCTCACTCCCACAGGAGAAAAGGAGGTCAGGGGCTTGGTGCAGGAGCCCAGGGATGCCCCTCCCGTTCCCAACAGCAAGACAGACTCAGGCTCCAGGCCGGAGGGCTCAGGGCACCAGCTGCCAGGCAGAGGTGCCCCAGGAGGAGACCGAGGCCTCTGGGGACAGAAAGCCCTAGAGCCGGCCCAGGCAGCAACAAGTCTGTTTACTCCCACCCAGCGCCCACTTTTATGGAGTCACCATCATCCCTGTCTAATTTTAGGACATTTCATCACCCCTAGAAGTCACCAGCAGGTGCTCCACCCCTGTCCTTCCTGACAGCGCACGTCTGCCTTCTGCCTGGTGGGCTCGCCGGTGCTGGGCAAGCCTCTGGGGTCTGGCTTCTGCCAAGTATGGCGTCTCAAGGCGTGCGGTGCATGTCAGAACGCCATCCCTTCTTACGGCTGAGTGCTGTTCCGGTGTGCGTGTGGACCGCATTGTGGTGATGGATGACTCGGCTGATGGACGTTTGGGTTCCTTCTGCGCTTTGGCTGTGGCGAGCATCTGTGCAGGCTTGTGTGTGTGTGTGCATAGTGGAACTGCTGGACCACGTGTTGGGCCCTCTGAGACCTGCCCTGCTGTCCCATGTCTGACAGGAATGGCTTTGATGTGTGCCTTCATCTGGCCTCCTACGCCCGTGTCTTCCTTGCCATCTGGAGTCTCGTTCTATCCCTTTTTCTCTACACACTAACAATTTTATAAAATGCAGTAGAGATGGCCAGCATGTTGTGTGTGTTGCTCGGTTGTTTTTTGTGTCCATGGGTGAGAGGGAATGTCATGGGACACTCTTCAAGGATTTCGGGGCGCTACATGCAGGGGCTGCGTGTATCTGCAGACATCTTTGCTTTGCACTTGTGTTAGGTGTTGACTGTCTGGGTCTGGGATTCTGGGTGACGGTCACTCTTCTCAGCACTCGGAAGCTGAGGCACCCGTGGCACTCGGGCCAGTGGCCAATGAAATGTTTGCTGCTCATCTGTCATTCTTTTACAGGTAAAATGTGTTTTCTCTCAAATGCATTTACAAGTTCACATAGTAAGAGTGATTTCTTATTTTGGTATGTGGTTCCGTGCATGTGAACATGTGTGCAGATGTGTCCACACCAACATAACCAGGACAGGCGAGCGCCATCCTCTCCAAAGACCCTCCCACTCACACCATGAAGTCACTGCTCCCCTCCTCATGACCCTAGCGACCACCCCGTCAGCTCTGTCCTGTAGTCTTCTCTTTTCAAGATGTCACATAAGTGTCACAGTTATATGACTTTCTGAGACGCTTTCAGGCAGAACGTCCTCGATTCATCAACATGCATCTGCTCCCTCTTTTTTAAGTCGGGGTCTCACTGTCACCCATGCTGGGGTGTGGGGGCACAGTCAACAGCTCGCCGCAGCCTCAACCTCCTGGGCTCAGGTTATCCTTCCTCTGCCTCCTGCGTGGCTGGGGCTACAGATGCATGCCACCACACCTGGCTAATTTTTTTACTTTTTGTAGAAATGAGGTCTTGCTAAGTTGCCCAGGCTGGTCTCAAATGCCTGAGCTCAGGCAGTCCTCCCACCTTGGCCTTCCAAAGTGCTTGTGATTACGGGCATGAGCCACCATGCCTAGCCTGTTGCTTTTTTTTTTCTTTAAACGGAGTAGCATTCCACTGTGTGGATGGGTCACAGTTTGTTCGCCTGTTAAAGGGTGTTGGGGTTGTTTTCCAGATTTTTACAGTTATGAGTAGAGCTGCTGTAAAGAGTGTGTACTGGCTGTCGGACAGGTTTTCGTTTCACTCAGGTCACTGCTGCCGGAGTGGGGCTGCCGGGTCCCACAGTGGATGTACCTGCACAGTGATAAGAAACTGCCTGGCCACATTCTGGAGAGTGGCCCCAAAGCCAATCATCCAGACCGTGGGAGGATGGCCCCAAGACACTTCAGAGATGACCAGAGCCACAGGCCCTGAATGCCACGGTCTGGGGAAGGGAGTATGTCAAGAGAGACGCCTGGGTGCCACGAAGACCGCAGCGCCACCTCACTTCCTTGCTCTCCGCACCCAGCGCGGCACCCCATGGGCCCACGCATGTCGTAAGCTGTGGCAGCACCCACAGGGGCTCCTCTGCAGACTTGAACACGAGCGGCGGGGCCACGGCTTCCTTCGGGGGATGCCAGAGGCGTTTCACTCTTGTTCCTGAGACATTTTCACATACTACAGACTCCTGGGTCGATGGTTCTTTCCCTTCTTTAAAATGTGTCTCTGTGGCTTTTTTTTTGAGTTGGAGACTCACTTCGTAGGCCCGGCTGGAGCTCGTTGGCACGCTCATGGCCATCCCAGTGTCGAGCTGCTGGGCTTCAGCGATCCTTCTGCCTCAGCCTTCCAAGTAGCTGGAACTACAAGCGCGTGCCACCATGTCTGGCTAATTTCTGATCGTAGAGATGAGATCTCGCCAAGTTGCCCGGTTGAACCTGTGGGCTCAGGCAACCCACTCGCCTCGGCCTCCCAGTGTCGGGATTATACAGGTTGAGACACCGAGCCCGGCCGACCTCTGTGGATTCTGATGAGGAATCTGCGTTCATTCAGATCACTTCCCCTGGAGAAGTGTCCATTTCTGGCTACTTTCGAGAGTATTTTGTCTTCCGCTTCCTTTTATAGCCTGTATTTTTCACAGAGACGTTTGTTTTTGCATCCACTGCAAAATGTTCAGGACTGCTTCCTCCAACACACGCTGCTATGGTGTGCCCTGCTGTGGGCTTAGCTGTTGTGGCTGGCTTGGCTTCGACTAGGTTTTACGCTGTCATCAAACCTGGGAGCTATTTGTCGGTATTTTTGTAACTCGCCCTCCTTTTGGGCTTCCCGTGACGTAAGGTGAGGCCTCCACCACTGCCCCCCAGGTCCTCTGAGGCTCCGGTGTGATTCCCCCTCCTTTTCCATTCTGTGGTGAAGACCGGGTCATTTCTGCAGCCTGTCCTGGCCAAGCTCACCGTCTCTCCCTCTGTCTGCTTCTGCTGCTGACTGCAGATGGTCGCTGGAAGTTTTGGTTATTTAAGTTGGGGTTTTTACATTTTGGTTATTTTGCTTTGCAGTGACAGCATTTCCATGTGGTTCCTTTTATAGCCTGTATTTTTCGCAGAGACGTTTGTTTTGCATCCACTGCAAGATGTTCAGGGCTGCTTCCTCAGACTCTTGTATAGTGGCTACTTAAAGTCTTCATCTGCCTCCTCACCTCTGGCGCCTGTCTTGTCCCTGTGAGTTGAGATTGTCACAGATCGCCGTGCATCAGGTGATGTTGGATCGTTCCAGACATTCTGAGCACCCATTTTTGAGAGCTCCACCTAGTTTGCTTCCCGCCTTTGCTGGGGCTCTGGGCCTCGTGGCCGGCCACCTCAGCACTCCTGGCTCCGGCTGCTGCCCTGCAGCCTCGGTGAGCCTCGTGTGGTTCTCTGGATCAGACCAGCTCTCTGCAGTTGGAGCGTGAGCCTTGCACTCGAAAGCCAGCAGGGCAGCTTTCCCAGGAGCCCCTCTGGGTGTGGTGGTTGCCCCCACGTCGGTCCTTCAGCCAGACATCTGGGCCTCTGGTCATCCTGCTCTGAGGGGCCACATCAGGGTCCACAGGGCAAGGCAGAAGGGAGCATCTCAGGCCAGCCCACCCTCAGAACCGCAGCTGCCCTGAACAGCCGGAGAGCTTCCTGGCACAAGTCTGGCTCAGGGGCGCCAGGATGCAAAAATGGGAGAGCCCCGGGCGTGTCGGCGCTCAGCAAGTGTCGGGGCTCCTCTCCCACTCTGGTTTCCAGGGCGTCGTCCAGCTCTGGAGGTCCTCAGTAGCTCCTGTGAGTGCCTCTCAGGACGTCCTGCTCTCTGCAGCCCGCCAAGATGGCCACACGCGTGGAGCCTGCGGTCTGGCGGGAGGCTCTGTGCGACCGGGTTTCTGGCTTCAGCTTACCCTGTGTGGGACCCGTGGCTGTGCCGTCCGTCTGTCCTTGCTGGGCTCCCAGCTGTGTCTGTCAGTCGGTGGTGAGTGCTGGTGAGCTGGGGGCGGGCTCCTGTCCCTCCAGGCAGTCCTTGCACTGGCACCTCAGGGCTGTGGTGGCTTCTCTGGGCCCGTTACTCCCGGGCGGCTCCTCACAGGCCTGTGTCCCCAGCAGGCCCTGGCCTCTGGGCAGACTGTCCCCCCAGGCCCTTCTTGCCCGGCAGTCAGCGAGCTCGAGGGATGGCCACGTTATTCACGCAAGTCTGTGGCTCTGTGTGGCCCCCAGGGCAGTTCATGAGCTCCGTGCCGAGTGTGCATGTCCACGCTGCTGCCCACGCTGCTGCTACCGAGCAGCCGACTTGAGGCCAACACCCTGACGCCATCATCACCCTGGGAGCCTGAGAACAAGGAGGACCCGGTGTCCCAGGACAGCCCGGAGAAAGCAGCTCTGTGGCCGCGGTGGTTCCAGGCCCGGTCTACCTGCTGAGCCCGGAGGCACACTGCCTATGACCCCTCCGCAGGCAGCCAGGGCTCTCCCTGGGGGGCGCGACTGCTGAAGCCAGCAGCCGGACGGGCCTGCCACCCCGGCCTCCACCCCAGCCTGGCCCCCACCCACCCCTGGTGCTGCCGCCCCGGTGGCGTGCTCAGGCTTCTCCACAGATCGGAGAGTGGATGGAGCAGTGTGATGCAGCGGGGGGGCAGCAGGCCTCGCGGCCCCCGCCGGCCGGACAGCCCCCCAGGGCCCCTGCAGACAAAGATGGGACGCAGCGTGCTGTGCCAACTGTTTTATTCCGGGCCCCCAAGAGGCGCGTGGACATGCAGCACGCTCGGGCCTGGCGGACTCGCCTCTCCTCTGAGCTCCCGGGTGCCCAGCTGAGCTGCCAGGCACG
>NW_007102437.1:0-440 GCF_000164805.1 Carlito syrichta | reverse complement strand
CTCAGGCAATCCTCTCACCTCAGCCTCCCAAAGTGCTGGGATTACAGGCTTGAGCTACCACACCCGGCCATATTTTTTATTTTTTAAGAGATGGGAAGCTCACTATGTTGCCTGGACTGGAGTGTAGTGGCATAATCGCAGCTCGCTGCCGCCTCAAACTCCTGAGCCCAAGCAATCTTCTTACCTCAGCCTCCCAAGTAGCTGGGACTACAGGCATGCACCACCACACTCAGCTAATCTTTTGATTTTTTGTAGAGACGAGGTCTCAATATGTTGCCTAGGCTGGCCTTGAACTCCCAGGGTCAAGCAATTCTCTCGCTGGGACCTCCCAAGGTGCTAGGATCGCAGGCCTCATTTATGCTTCGTATGTACCTTACATATAAACTACAGATGATTTTACACAATATTTTAAATAATCTGCATGAAACCAAGATTTATTT
>NW_007102436.1:0-503 GCF_000164805.1 Carlito syrichta | reverse complement strand
AAAAAAAAAAAAGGCTGGGCTCGGTGGCTCAGCCTGTAATCCTGCGCCTTTGGGAGGCTGAGGTGAGTGGATTGCCTGAGTCCATGGGTTCAAGACCCGCCTGGGCAGGCGAGACCTCATCTCTACAATAAATCAGAAAAATTAGCCGGGCGTGGTAGCGCGTGCCTGTAGTTCCAGCTACTTGGAAGGCTGAGGCGGAAGGATCGCCGGAGCCCAGCAGGTCGAGGCTGCAGTGGCCGGAAGAGGCCACTGCACTCCAGTCTGGGCGACAGTGAGACTCCAACTCAAAAAAAAAAAAAAAAGAAAAAGAAATTGTTCAGTATCTCATGGACATAGATGAAAAGAAGCAAAATTGGCATTAGAATATTGTCAGTTGACAATGCCAAAGACTGCAGTCTACCCTCAAAACTCCAGTGTCTCCGCTCCTTTGTCTTTCTCCTCTGTTCTCGTGTCTGTTGCCATTTGTTCTTTTTTTTTTTTTTTTTGAGTTGGAGTCTCACTCT
>NW_007102435.1:0-429 GCF_000164805.1 Carlito syrichta | reverse complement strand
GGGGCCCGGGGCGCGGGGCGGAGGAACTGGGCAGCCCGCCCGAGGCACCCAGCCCGGCCTCCTGCCGAGACCCATGCGCGCCTGGGCGACCCCTCCGCCCGGAGACGCCGGGATTGCAGCGGTGGCCCGCTGCTGCGGTGTGAGGGCTCCTGCCCCGCGGGCGCATCTGCTGATCCTGTGCGCCTGGGTCGGCCCAGCCCAGCCCAACGTGGGGCATGCCCCGAGCGGCCGCGGGCTGCTGCTTTGTACATTCACCCGCGCTCCGCTGGTCGCCCACATCCCGCGTGCTCGGCGCTGAGCCGGCGGTTCTCCTGAGTGTGTCGCCTTGCTGCAGTGGGTCAACCTCGCCGTCGTGGGCAGGTGTGCCTGGTGGTCCGCACCGGGGGGCTCCGGCCGTCCTTAGACACCAGGGAGGGGGGGGAGTGGGGA
>NW_007102434.1:0-348 GCF_000164805.1 Carlito syrichta | reverse complement strand
CGGGAGCGGCCACTACACTCCAGTCTGGGCGACAGAGTGAGACTCCAACTCAAAAAAAAAAATACACACACACACACACACACACACAACATAGGCTGGGCGCAGTGGCTCAAGCCCGTAATCCCAGCATTTTGGGAGGTCGAGGAGAATGGATTGCCTGAGCCCGCAGGTTCAAGACCAGCCTAGGCAACTTGGTGAGACCTCGTCTCTACAATAAAATAAAAAAAACTAGCTGGGCATGATAGCACACGCCTGTAGTTCCAGCTACTTGGAAGGCTGAGGCAGAATGATTGCTGGAGCCCAGCAGGTCAACACTGGGGTGGCCGTGAGTGTGCCACTGCATTCCAG
>NW_007102433.1:0-342 GCF_000164805.1 Carlito syrichta | reverse complement strand
GTGCGGGAGGAGCGGCCTCCCTCGCCCGCGCTGGGCGCTGAGGGCCGCCCGCCGCCTCGTGCCGACGTCCAAGAGCCCGTGTCGCCGTCCTCGGGGAGGAACGCAGCGCCGACGTGTGAAGGGCCAGGCCGAGGGCGGGAAGCCATTGGCATCGTGCTCTTAAACCCTGACACGGCCATGAGGACCAGAAGCTGTGCTTTGGGAGAAACGCGCGCTGGAGGTCAAATTGACCCGGCCAACGTGGTCTTTCCAGAAGCGGACTTCCTGGCGCCAGGGACCGGCGGCCTCTCAGGGCGGCCGTCCCGCGCGCCGGGCGCGGAGGGGACTTCCGGGCCTGAGACG
>NW_007102432.1:0-806 GCF_000164805.1 Carlito syrichta | reverse complement strand
ATCTGGACCCAGGCTTTTTTTTTTTTTGTAGGTAGTCTTCTTATTATGTAGTCAATATCCTTGATTGTTATTGGTCTATTTAGGGTGTCAAGTTCTTCTTGTTTCAACCTAGGCAGTTTGTGTGATGTCAGAAAATCCTGCATTGCCTTAAGGTTTTCAAGTATGTTTCCATACAATGCACATAGTAGTCTCTAATGATCTTTTGTATTTCTTCAGGGTCAGATGTGACTTCATTTTTTCTGTTTCTGATTGTGATTTTTGGGCTTTTTCTCTCTTTTGCTTGGTCAGTCTAGCTAGGGAACCATCAATCTTATTTATCCTTTCAAAGAACCAACTTTTTTGTTTCATTGATTTTTTTGTATTATCTTTTTGTCTTCTATGTCTTGGATTTGGGATTTTATTTTGGTGATCTGGATTCTTCTGCTGAAATTAGGATTTTGGTGGTGTTCCCTTTCCAGCTTTCTTAGGTGGCTTGTTAGGCTATTAATTTGTAATCCTTCCATTTTCTTCATGTGCGTTTGTAGGGATATAAATTCTCCTCTTACTACAGCTTCCATGACTTCCCAAAGATTTTGGTAAGATGCTTCTTCGTTTTCATTTGTTTCCAGGTATTTTTTAATCTCTGTTTTGATTTCATTGTTGACCCACGAGTTGTTTGCCATCGTGTCTTGTTCCGGTTTTCAGGGCAAATGGTTCCAATTTTTGTCCATTTTGTTGTATGCTGGCTGTGGGTTTCTTGTAGATGGCTTTTACTATTTTGAGGTATGTTCCCCGAATGCCTAGATGTGCAAGGGTTTTTATCAAGA
>NW_007102431.1:0-341 GCF_000164805.1 Carlito syrichta | reverse complement strand
CCAGCCTGAGGGACAGAGTGAGACTCCAACTCAAAAAAAAAAAAGGAAGGAAAAGAAAAAGAAGGCTTTATTTATTTTATTTTTCGGTTTTTTTTTTTTTGAGTTGGAGTCTCACTCCGTCGCCCAGGCTGGAAGGCAGGGGCACGCTCCCGGCCACCGAGCCTCGACCTGCTGGGTGCCGGCGATCCTTCCGCCTCAGGCTTCCAAGTAGCTGTAACTACAGGCGCGCGCTACCACACCTGGCTAGTTTTTTAATTTATTGTAGAGATGAGGTCTCACCGAGTTGCCCAGGCGGGTCTCGAACCCGTGGGCTCAGGCAATTCACTCGCCTCAGCCTCCCA
>NW_007102430.1:0-375 GCF_000164805.1 Carlito syrichta | reverse complement strand
GCCGCTGACCATCTGCTTATGGTCCCCAGCAGAAAACATGCCCCTGGCCATGATGACAGGCCAGGCCCTCTACCCCGAGAAACCTAGAACCTCACGCCAAGGGGTGCCTGCTTCAGCCACATGGCATGGGCCAGTGCCTGCCCGTGCCCTGCACTTCGGCCCTGGCAGGGCTTTCCCAGGATGGCTGAGGGGCTGGCAGGCTTGGGTCGGGAGAAGTTCCCTCCCCATCTGCTCAGAGCCCCTGCTGGCTTCCACTACCTCCTGTTCCATCTGGGAGGCCTGGGCCTGGCCCCAAGTGACTGTGGCCCCCAAGCTGTCCCTGCCCTGAGGAGGCAGAGGCAGGAAGGGGCTGGCAGGGTCGCCCTCAGACTCCAG
>NW_007102429.1:0-323 GCF_000164805.1 Carlito syrichta | reverse complement strand
CACTCTGTCTCTCAGGCTGGAGTGCAGTGGCACACTCACGGCTACCGCAGCCTCAACCTGATGGGCTCAGGTGATTCTTCTGCCTCAGCCTTCCAAGTACCTGGAACCACAGGTATACACCACCATGCCTGGCTAATTTTTCTTGATTTATTGTAGAGACGAGGTCTCACCAAGTCGACCAGGCTGGTCTTCAACCCGTGGGCTCAGGCAATCCACTCACCTCGGCCTCCCAAAGTGCTAGGATTACAGGGTGAGCCACCGAGCCTGGCCAGGCCCCACCTCTTAATACGAAGATTAAATTTCTTTGTTTTTTTTTTTTTTTG
>NW_007102428.1:0-375 GCF_000164805.1 Carlito syrichta | reverse complement strand
ATTCATGGTCAGGCTCAGTGGCTCAAGCCTATAATCCCAGTACTTTGGGAGGCCAAGGTGAGGGGATTTGCCTGAGCCCTCGGGTTCGAGAACAGCCCAGGCAACTTGGCGAGACCACATCTCTACGATAGATAAAAAAAATTAGCCGGGCTCGGTGGCTCAGTTTGTAATCCGCGCCTTTGGGAGGCTGAGGTGAATGGATTGCCGGAGCCCGCGGGTTCAAGACCCGCCCAGGCAACTTGGCGAGACCTCGTTTCTACATGAAATCAAAAACTAGCCGGGCGTGGTGGTGCATGCCTGTAGTTCCGGCTACTTGGACGACTGAGGTGGAGGAATCGCCGGAGCCCAGCAGGTCGAGGCTGCGGGGGCCGGGAG
>NW_007102427.1:0-301 GCF_000164805.1 Carlito syrichta | reverse complement strand
TTTTCACCTATATTTTTCTAAAACTTTTAAAGTTGCCAGCCTCGGTGGCTCAGCCTGTAATCCCAGCGTTTTGGGAGGCTGAGGGGAGTGAATTACCTGAGTCTGTGGTTTCGAGACCCGTCTGAGCAGCTTGGCGAGATCTCATCTCTACAATAAATTAAAAAATTAGCCGGGCATGGTAGTGCGCCCCTGTAGTTCCAGTTACTTGGAAGCCTGAGTAGAAGGATCGCCGGAGCTCAGTAGGTTGAGGCTGCGGTGGCCAGGAGTGGCCACTGCACTCCAGTCTGGGCAACAGAGTGAG
>NW_007102426.1:0-367 GCF_000164805.1 Carlito syrichta | reverse complement strand
GATGGCGGGGTCCTCGCGCCTCGGAGTCCTGGGGGGAAAAGGCGGGAAAGGGGTGCGAGGGCCACGGGCGGGGCAGCAGGAAGGCGGGAGCGTGGGAAAGAAGGGGGCAGGGTGGGAACCCTGCGGGGGCGCGGGGGGCGGAACGACGCGGGAGCCGGCGGGACAAAGGGTGGCGCGGCGGAGGCCGAAGGAGGCGTCGAGCGCAACCCGAGAACTGCCGGGAACCTGCTGGACGCGACCGTCTGTGATGCCCGCGTGAGACGAACACCCAGAAAGCGCAGGAGCCGAGAAGTAGCAGAGGAGAGGAAGGACTGATGGAACGGGATGTAGGCCGGGCGCGGCGGGCTCACGCCCATGATCCCAGCAC
>NW_007102425.1:0-351 GCF_000164805.1 Carlito syrichta | reverse complement strand
CTCCCCGGAGAGCGGAGGGGGCTCCCCGCGTGCCTCCGGTCTGCCTGTCTGGGAGGCGGCTCGGTGGCCGCCTGGCCCTGGGCCTGCTCCCGAGGCGCTGCGGCCGGCGTCGAGGCCGTGTTCCCTCGGCCGGGCGCCCGGGCCCGTTTGCCGAAGTGCCGTCCTTCCGACTTGAAAACCGCAGCCCCGTCTCCTGCCGCGTCTCCGCGGGTCGGCGCCTGCCGGGATGTGCGCTCGGGGCCTCTCGGAAATCTCTCGGCGCAGCCCCTGCTGGGTGCTGGGCCAGGGAACGTGGTGGTTCTCCCCCCGCCCCGGGACGGAGGGGTGCGCCCGGCCCGGGAGGCCCCGTCT
>NW_007102424.1:0-311 GCF_000164805.1 Carlito syrichta | reverse complement strand
TAGCCGGAATTACAGGCTTGTGCTACCACGCCCGGCTGATTTTTTTATTTATTGTAGAGATGAGGTCTCGCTGCCCAGGTGGGTCTCAAACCCGCTTTAGTATGTATTTTTAAAGGTAGCCAGGAATCATGGATTCCACGTCCTTAGGAAACTTCTGGGCATCTGTCTTTTTGTATACAGAGCTTGGAATCCACATCGACAGTGAAAATCAGGGCATCTTGCTGAGAACGAAATGGAAATCCGGTTCTAGAAGTTCTCATTTTCCGGAATCTACAGGGCATCTTGATAAGGTTTAATCAGCTATGTGGGCT
>NW_007102423.1:0-354 GCF_000164805.1 Carlito syrichta | reverse complement strand
GTATGATGTGCCAAATTCTGCTTGGGGTTATCACAGTTGACTGAGTCTGTAATTTGATGTACTTTGTTAGTTTTGGAAGAATTTTTGGTTATTATCTCTCTAAATATCGCTTTTTCTTCTCTATTTTCATTCTGATCTCTAGTTTGGAATGTTATTTACACACACTGGGACATTTTTCTGAATCGAACATGTCTCTTACTCTCTTTTCTGTCTGCATGTTTTGATATTTTCTACTGCATTGTTAAGTTCACTAATTCTATCTTCTTCTGTATCCAACTTGCTGTTAAGCCATTCATGGAGTTCTTTATTTCTGATATTTTTCAATTTTATAACATTCATTGTTTTAGATATATT
>NW_007102422.1:0-328 GCF_000164805.1 Carlito syrichta | reverse complement strand
CCTAACTTAACTAGCTGACTTAATCAACTAGTCAGCTGGCTAGCCAGCTGACATAACTAGCTGGCTGCCTATCTAGCTAGCAGGCGAGTCAACTGGCTTATCTAGCTGACTTAAGCTAGTAAGCTGGCTTTCCAGCTCACTTAGCTAGCTAGCTACATACATAGCCAGCAGGCTAACCAGGTGATTTAACTAACTGACTTGAATAGCTAGCCTGCTGGCTTGCAAGCTGACTTATCTTGCTAGCTACCTACCTAAACAGCTGTCTAAGCAGCTGACTAAACTAACTGACTTAACCAGCTAGCCTGTTGGCTAACCAGCTGACTTAATT
>NW_007102421.1:0-305 GCF_000164805.1 Carlito syrichta | reverse complement strand
GGCCGGGAGCGGCCACTGCACTCCAGTCTGGGCGATGGAGTGAGACTCCAACTCAATAAATTAATAAATAAATAATAAAGGCCAAACTTTTACCTCAATATCAGTAACAAGAAACACAAGCACACACAAACACACACACTCAACATCGATGTCTAGAAATAGCCAGCATATTGTTTTCTTATCTTTTGGACTTTTTTGCCTACATGTAATTTGAATTGATGCATATTTTGTATTATTACCTCTATTCTTTTATGATATGTGTTTTTTTTTTTTTTTGAGTTGGAGTCTCACTCTGTCGCCCAGAC
>NW_007102420.1:0-314 GCF_000164805.1 Carlito syrichta | reverse complement strand
CTCCAGTCTGGGCGACAGAGTGAGACTCCAACTCAAAAAAAAAAAAAAAAAACTCATCATAAATAAAACTACAGGACATAAGATAAACTGGTTAAATTATTTGAATAATATGTGACTGATAAAGGGTTAATATATGCAATACATAATACCATGTGTGATGGCTCACACCTGTAATTCCAGCACTTTGGGAGGCTGAGGTGGGAGATTGCTTGATCCCAGGAGTTCAAGACCAGTCTGCGTAACATAGCAAGACCTGGAGGGGAGGGGGATGGGATTAACAGTAGCAAATATCTGTCGGGGGATGGGAAAACACT
>NW_007102419.1:0-352 GCF_000164805.1 Carlito syrichta | reverse complement strand
TCACCTATTAACTTTTTGGTTCTCAAATTCCTGAGACAATTAACATATTTTGGCCAGAAGAGCTTCCTAGAGGGATTATTAATATACAGAAAAAAATTAAAGGTATTTTCTGATCTGGAGGGAAGAAAACACATTTCGTGTATGATGTGGTAGTTTTGAGGCTCTCCTAAGTTTCAGCCTTCGGAAGGAGAGAAGAGGTGAATATTCTGGTACACAGGGAAATGTCTTTCATATGGGGAATTTGGAACTTGGACATGGTAATTAAATCGATGGAGTTGAACAGGCTTACTTTACCAAAACAATGAGTGCCAATATGGCAAAGAAAAAAGATTCATAAATTAGGAAACAGCGA
>NW_007102418.1:0-375 GCF_000164805.1 Carlito syrichta | reverse complement strand
CCGAGGTGAGAGGATTGCCTGAGCCCACAGGTTCGAGACCAGCCTGGGCAACTTGACAAGGCTTCATCTCTACAATAAATCAAGAAAAATTAGCCAGGCATGATGGCGCATGCCTGCAGTTCCAGCTACTTGGAAGGCTGAGGCAAACGCATCACCTGAGCCCAGCAGGTTGAGGCTGTGGTGGCCGTGAGAGTGACGCTGCACTCCAGCCTCAGTGACAGTGAGACTCTGACTCAAAAAAAAAAGAAAAAGAAATCAGGGTTCTCTGTTTTCTATTTAGGTTTTCTGTGGCATTTCTATTGTTTGTTTGCTTAATTATTTATTTATTTATTTTTGAGTTGGAATCTCACTCTGTCACCCAGACTGGAGTGCAGT
>NW_007102417.1:0-314 GCF_000164805.1 Carlito syrichta | reverse complement strand
CCCGCCTGGGCAACTTGGCGAGACCTTGTCTCTACAATAAATCAAAAATTAGCTGGGCCTGGTAGCACGCACCTGTAGTTCTGGCTACTTGGAAGTCTGAAGCAGAAGGATCGCCAGTGCCCTGCCGATCAAGGCTGGGTTGGCCGTGAGTGTGCCACTGATCTCCAGCCTGGGTGATGGAGTGAGACTTCGACTTAAAAAAAAAATGTTTTGAAGCCGGGCTCGGGGGCTCAGCCTGTAATCCTGTGCCTTTGGGAGGCTGAGGTGAGTGGATTGCCTGAGCCTGTGGGTTCGAGACCCACCTGGGCAACTTG
>NW_007102416.1:0-338 GCF_000164805.1 Carlito syrichta | reverse complement strand
GTGGGGGTCTGGGGTGCTGCCGGCCGTGGGGGCCTGGGAGTGGAGGTCCGAGGCCAAGCAGGGGTCCCGAGGTGCGTCCACAGGGGCCGGGCTGTCCGCCAGAGGATCCCTGCGGGCCTTTCTGTCCTTGTCCACCAGCCTGCACTCCGGGTCTCGCAGGCCTGAGGACAGGGGCGGCATGGAAGGTCCCCCCTCTGGCGCGTGGCCAGGGGCACTGGGCGGCCCGTCCCTCGCCACCCTGGGGCTGCCTGTGTCTGGAAGCGGTGCCGGGGCTTCTGGGGCAGCCCCCGCTGCAGGCTGGCGGAGGCCGTCCCCCAGCACCGTCTGCGAGGGGCGTG
>NW_007102415.1:0-310 GCF_000164805.1 Carlito syrichta | reverse complement strand
TCTCTTATCTAATTGCTCTAGCTAGGACTTCCAACACAATGTTGAACAGGAGGGGTGAGAATGGGCAACCTTGACCTGTTTTCAGGGGAAATGCTTCCAGTTTCTGGGAAATGCTTCCAGTTTCTGTCCATTTAGCAATATGCTGGCTGTGGGTTTATCGCAGATGGTGCTTACTTTTTGAGGTGATGCCTAGGTGTTTGAGGGTTTTTATCAAGAAGGGATGCTGGATTTTTATCAAAAGCTCTTTCTACATCTAATGATATAATCATGTGGTTCTTGTGTTTACATCTGTTGATGTATTTAATTACAT
>NW_007102414.1:0-409 GCF_000164805.1 Carlito syrichta | reverse complement strand
TTGCCAATCTCAGGTGGTCGTTCTACAGCACAAACATAGCAATCACTCTTATTTAAAGCAAGCACTGAATATTTAACGCATTCTACCCAGTCATTATTGCCCGCATATCCTGTTTCAATTTCTAAGGTATGTCTCAGATTCTTGACTTTGATTACAGTCACCCTCTTTGGATGAATGCTGGAGGCACTATACCTGATTATGGGACCTTCAGTTGGTACTGGGCTGGTTGAATTCTTATATTCAACTAGACTGAGGGTGAATCATCCCATTGGTTCCATCCCTGAAATGTTGGCATACAACCCATTAACTCTTGGTGCTACTTCAGGACTACTGTTCAGAAGTTGCACACTGTATATAGTCAGGAAGACAGGATTACATTGTAGACTTTGATAGTTCTCTGGTAGGATCC
>NW_007102413.1:0-358 GCF_000164805.1 Carlito syrichta | reverse complement strand
CGGGTTCGAGACCCGCCTGGGCAGCGAGACCTCATCTCTACAATCAATCAAAAACTAGCCAGGCATGGTAGCGCGCGCCTGTAGTTCCGAAAACTCGGGCAGCTGAGGCGGAAGGATCGCCGGCGCCCCGCGGGTCGAGGCTGCGGGGGCCGGGAGCGGCCCCTGCGCTCCGGTCTGGGCGACCGAGTGAGACTCCGACTCAAAAAAAAAAACAAAAAACAACTAGAATCCTAATAACTAAAAATTGATCAAAGGGAACACTAACTGGTTCAATTTCCCCTCAGAACTGATATTTATTGGTTTTTTGAATAAACAGAGAAATTGACCCTCCTTTCTTCTTTTTTTTTTTTTTTCTGAG
>NW_007102412.1:0-301 GCF_000164805.1 Carlito syrichta | reverse complement strand
CCCTGGAGGCTGCAGATCCCATCATCGGCGGCCTGCCCTTCACATGGAGCTTGGCTGTAGACATCGCTGAGGCATCACCGTGGTCTGGGCAGCTACTGCGGATGCCACCACCACCACTACTGCCACCGCCACAGCCATTACACACTGCAACACCTGTGCCTGAGGTGACCCACGACTTCAGACCTTGAAGCCCCTGCGAGCAAAATTTGCTGAGGTCACTGCCACCACTGCTGCCACTGTGAAGTCCTGCCAGGCCGTGGGTCTCCTCCATGTGCCTTGAGGCAATAGCTCCCTCCCCTCA
>NW_007102411.1:0-305 GCF_000164805.1 Carlito syrichta | reverse complement strand
AACCCACGGGCTCAGGCAATCCACTCACCTCAGCCTCCCAAAGGCGTGGGATTACAGGCTGGCCACCGAGCCCGGCTCTTTTTTTTTTGAGTCAGAGTCTCACTCTGTGGCCCAGGCTACAGTGCAGTGGCACACTCAGGGCCATTGCAGCCTCCACCTGCTGGGTTCAAGTGATCCTTCCCCCTCAACCTTCCAGGTAGCTGCAACTATAGGCATGCGCCTCCAAGCTCGGCTCATTTTTTTTTATTTATTGTAGAGATGAAGTCTCACCAAGTTGCCTAGGCTGGTCTCGAACCTGTGGGCTC
>NW_007102410.1:0-346 GCF_000164805.1 Carlito syrichta | reverse complement strand
CTTTGGGAGGCTGAGGTGAGTGGATTTCCTGAGCCCGCGGGTTCGAGACCCGCCTGGGCGACTTGGTGAGAACTCATCTCTACAATAAGTCAAAAATTAGCCAGGCATGGCAGCACGAGCCTGTAGTTCCAGCTACTTGGAAGGCTGAGGCGGAAGGATCAGAAAAAAAAAAACAAGAAAAAGGATCAGAGAGCTATCACAACTAAATGCAATATGTAATCCTCAGTCGGGTTCAATATAAAAAATGGGACATTTGTGGGAGAACTGGGAACATCTGAGTAACATTTGTACATTTTTTTTTTTTTTGAGTTGGAGTCTCACTCTGTCGCCCAGACTGGAGTGCAGT
>NW_007102409.1:0-361 GCF_000164805.1 Carlito syrichta | reverse complement strand
TATAGAAAGCTGCTTCCACTCAGCATATTTTGAGATTAATCCATATTGTCTCAGCATTCTAATTTATTCCTTCATATTGCTGATAAATATTACATTTTAAGAATATACTGCATTTTTCTTTTCTATGATTGTGCTGCACTTTGCTATTAATGGACACCTGCACTTTTTCATGCTTGCTTTTATTACATTAAGCTGCTATGAACATTCTCATAAAAGTATTTATGTGGACATATGTGTTTGTTTATCTTCAGTAAATACTAATTGAAAGATTGCTGAGCCATAGAGTGTATTTGCATTTTGTTCCTTTATGAGGAACTGCCAGATCTTTATCTAAAGTGGCTGAACTCTTTTATCCTCCCAC
>NW_007102408.1:0-342 GCF_000164805.1 Carlito syrichta | reverse complement strand
TCCAGCTCCGAGAGTGCGGAGAGGGGCGGGCGGCCTCGGAGGGAAACTCTGGCCGGGACACGCGGCGGGGGGCGCCCGGCACGCTCGGGCTCTCCGGGGCCGGGCGCGGGGCTGCGTCCTTCCGACGGCCTCTCTCGCCCCCCAGCAGAGCTCCTGGCGGAGTTCGCCAACTACTTCCACTACGGCTACCACGAGTGCATGAAGAACCTGGTGCACTACCTCACGACGGTGGAGCGCATGGAGACCAGGGACACCAAGTACGCGCGCATCCTCGCCTTCCTGCAGTCCAAGGCGCGCCTGGGCGCGGAGCCCGCCCTCCCGCCGCTCAGCTCGCTGCCGGAG
>NW_007102407.1:0-336 GCF_000164805.1 Carlito syrichta | reverse complement strand
AGTGGCATGATCACGGATCACTGCAGTCTCCAAATCCTGGCCTCAAGTGATCCTCCTACCTCAGTACTCGGTAGCTGGGACTACAAGCTCTCGCCACCGCGTCTAACTTTAAAAAAAAAAAATTATTCTGTTTTTATTTTTGAGACGGAGTCTCATGCTGCTCAGGCTGGCTCAAACTCCTGGTCTCAAGCTATCCTCCTGCCTCAGTTTTCTGAGTTGCTGGGATTATAGGAGTGAACTACCACGCCCCATAGACAAATATTTTAATAATCAAACCCAGGCTGAGGTGGAAGGATCGCCGGAGCCCAGCAGGTCGAGGCTGCGGTGGCCGGGAGC
>NW_007102406.1:0-318 GCF_000164805.1 Carlito syrichta | reverse complement strand
TGTGAAAGACCTTTACAATGAAAACTACACAACACTGCTCAAAGAAATCAAAGACGACACTAACAAGTGAAAAATATCCCATACACATGGATTGGAAGAATCAACACTGTGAAGATGTCCATCTTACCTAAGGCAATCTACAGATTTGATGAGATACCCATCAAATTACCAGCAACATTCTTCTCGGTCCTAGAAAAAACAATACAGAAATTCATATGGAAACACAAATGACCAAGAATAGCCAGAACAATCCGCAGCAAAAAAAAAACAAACCAGGAGGTATCACATTACCAGACTTCAAACTTTACTATAAAGCTA
>NW_007102405.1:0-813 GCF_000164805.1 Carlito syrichta | reverse complement strand
ATCATAACTCAATCTGACCTTTGCTTAACACTTACCTGCTTGCTTCTCACACATTCTCCACAACAAAGTTTTCTCTACCAGAGCCAGTTCATTGGAGAATCTCTATCACATACTCATTCATCCACAGAAAGAGAAATTTAGTGATTAACAGGATCACAAAAAAGGGGAGAAATGATAACTCATCCCACTACGAAATGAAGAGATGGTGTAAAGGGGCCTGGCCACTCCAGCTATTGTTAATTGCATTGCAATTAAGAAGGCCTTTTGTCAGTTCTTCACTGGGTAATAGGTCCAATTATCTAAAACCCTTTGCTAGAATTCAGAGCAAGGCCCTTCAGGCAAAACTCTGATGATCACTTTTGACAAATGTTCTGCTTGAGCATAATGTAGTTACTCCAATGCTTTTAGAAATGACTACACTTACAGTCAAACAATTTTTACAAAGCGAAACCCAAAACACATCTTGGTTCACCCCCCTGTGCCACACAGTCAACCACACACTCTCTCTGTGTGTGCAGTCAGTTTTCTTTTGGGCAATTTATAGCAGAGAGTAAGTTGGTGAATAAATATTTAATTCATGCAACCAAAACCCTGAAAGACCGAGCTTCAAATGTAATGTTTTGCATTCCCGAGGCACACTGTACAGATATATCCCTGTAAAGAAATCCATTTACAGCTGTCCTTTAAAGGAGAAAATGGAAAACGAAAGAATTATGCACACATATGCATGCATCCAACGAAAGCCGCTTAAAACCTTCTGTCAATGAGCATTACTCTAGAGACAGTTTTTCAATGATTAAAACGCAAGCTCTA
>NW_007102404.1:0-333 GCF_000164805.1 Carlito syrichta | reverse complement strand
TCCACTCACCTCAGCCTCCCAAAGGCGGGGGATTACAGGCTGAGCCACTGAGCCCAGCTGCTTCTCATGCATCAAGTAGCTAATAATGGGGACAAGGGCAGGTTGGCACTCTGTTCCACATTCTTGGCATCTCTCAATCTCTCTCTGCTCTTCTGGGCTACTGGCTGGGTGACTTTAGCCAGTGGGCCTATTTCACTGCCTTAGAATGGAAGCCCAAGCCGGGCTTGGTGGTTCAGCCTGTGATCCCACGCCCTTGAGAGGCTGAGGTGAGTGGATCGCCTGAGCCCGCGGGTTCGAGACCCGCCTGGGCAGCGAGACCTCATCTCTACAATA
>NW_007102403.1:0-498 GCF_000164805.1 Carlito syrichta | reverse complement strand
TAACCTGAATTATACCCCACATCTTTAAAAACCAAACCAAAACAAAAAACTGTGTGGTCTCTTTCCCTCTCTGTCTTCCGTTTATAAGATGAGGGGGTTAGAATAGACAGTCTATAAAGTTCTTTGTGGCACTGATAGTTCATAGTTAATTGAGAAAACCAAACCATTCTCTTTCTTGATTTCTGATGGGTATGAGTTTTCTCTCTGTGTCTTTTCTTGGTGTGCATGTTATTCTTTCCAAGTAGTTTTCCCTGACTAGTCCGTGAGCCATCCCAGGTCAGGACTGTATGTGGTTCAGTCCTGTCCCATCTTGAAAATGCCTGGTCCATAAAGGATGCTCAGTAAGTATCATCAAACAAACAGATAAGAGATGATGAAGACATTAAGAGGTCGAGCTCAAGAATGAAGCTCAACACTCATTGGAAAGGTACTTGGAAAGGACTTTACTGGGAGAAAAAGGTTTTAAACAACCTGTCTGAAAACATTCTTCAGGGATTC
>NW_007102402.1:0-660 GCF_000164805.1 Carlito syrichta | reverse complement strand
GGATCCAAGAAAATACTGATGATGGAAGGAAAAAAAAGACAAAAAGATAAAAAAGTAGGTAGATGTTCCAAATGATCAAACTTTTTTGAAGTAATTTTTTTATAGCCAATGAATCTTATGAGAGTTCATGGTGAATAAAATACTTATGGTAGCCAAGTAGACCCCAGCAAGAAACTAAAGGATTTCAAGCAAACTAAAGACTGTTATTAAAATGGTGGAATAAAATATCCTAATAACAAAGAGCTTTGCTTATCAAGACTATGGGGCCAACCATTAGGTTTTGCAAAATTTCCTCCCCCTCAAAGAAAGGACCTTGACAGTCTTAGCCAATGTAAGCACAGCCATGATGTGGTCTTTAATTGCAGATATCATAATTACATAAAACCATAGCCTCACCATCCCAGACACAGACATTATAAAAGAAAACGAAGAACTATTTTATTTTCATGAAAAAAATTCTTTTTCATCATAGTTTTATTTTTCTCATTTGGAACCTTCTACTTTTATTTTCCATTGTTCTTGAGCTTTTTCCTCCTCTATTTCTGCAGGATTCTACCAAATTGAAGGCGGGGTGATAAGGTCTTCTTTGACTCTTCTGTTTTCATCTCTTCGGCATTTGTAAGTTTTTGCTTGTAAATTTTAATACTACACATTTGGAAC
>NW_007102401.1:0-537 GCF_000164805.1 Carlito syrichta | reverse complement strand
TCCGCCGCCGCGCGTCCCGGGGGCGAACCCCGCCCCCATCCGCGCCGTCGGAGACTCAGCCCGCCGTCCGCCCAGGGCTGGGACTAGCGGCCCCGGGGGGACAGAGCCGGCGGCCGCACCCGCACGCTCCCCGCCACTGTCGCCCAGCCCGGTCCCCGCGGGCCGAGAGGGAGGGCGCGGACCCCGACACCCGTCCGCGGCTCACGGACCCCAGTCCCGCCCCTCGGGGAGGTCTCGCGCGCCCCCGCAAGTCTCGCGCGCGCCTGCAAATCTCGCGACGACCCCTCGAAGGTCCGGGGGTCTCTTACAGCCCTCGGGTCTCGCGCGCCCGCGTGAAAACTCGCGACCTCTCGGGCCGCTTGACGCCCACCTGGGTCTCGCGCGCCCCGCAAGTCTCGCGACGGCCCCTCAAACTCCGGGGTCTCCTACAGCCCTCGGGTCTCGCGCGCGCCGTGAAACCTCGCGACCCCTTGAGCCCTTCACGCCCACTTGGGTCTCGCGCGACCGCGCAAGTCTCGCGCCCTCGGGCCTCGCCTC
>NW_007102400.1:0-429 GCF_000164805.1 Carlito syrichta | reverse complement strand
GCCAGGGACAGCGGCTGGCAGTGGCCCCGCCAGGACGGCCCCCACCCCCCTTCCGCCCTAGATCTCAGGAATGAGTCCTCTCCACGCGCCCACCTCGCTGCACAGCTGCTCTCCCCGCCGGTGGACTCCTCCCGCCCACCGTCAGAGGCGTCTTTCCCACACCCACCCCTTCCCCCTGCTCAGAACCAGCCATGGCTCCCCAGTGCCGGCGGGAGACAGCCCAGGTGGCATCACAGCCATCGCCTGCTAGGCTTCCGTCAACTCATCTCTGCCTGTCTCCATCTCCTTTCTGGTGTATCTTTCTTTTTTTCTTTTTCTTTCTTTTTTTTTCTTTGCGTTGGAGTCTCACCCTGTCGCCCAGGCTGGAGGGCAGTGGCCGCTCCCGGCCACCAGAGCCTCGACCTGCTGGGCTCCAGCGATCCTTCCGCC
>NW_007102399.1:0-373 GCF_000164805.1 Carlito syrichta | reverse complement strand
ATTCCCGCAGACTCCAGGCCCCCTGGCGGCGGCGACTTCACCTCAAAACCCCAGCACCGCAGGCAGACGTGGGTCCCTGTGGTGGGAGAGGGGGGCACGGCGGCACCACGCGCGCGTCGCCCGCGCGGCTACCTGATGTCCTCATCGGTCACCATGAAGGCCTTGCACAGCGGCTGGGCGGTGTTGAGCCACACGCCAGGGTTCTTCTCCACGGCGGCCGACAGCTGCCCCGTGATGGGCAGGGTGCTGGTGTGCAGCGCGCTGGCAATGGCCGACAGCAGGGTCTCGTCCGTGCAGCCAGGGCCCACGCCTGCGGGCGCCACGGGAGCAGCAGCCTTGACGGGGACGGCCCGGGCGGGGCACACGGGCGGCC
>NW_007102398.1:0-329 GCF_000164805.1 Carlito syrichta | reverse complement strand
TGTGTGTGTGTGTGTGTGTGTGTGTGTGTGTGTGTGTGTGTGTGTGTGTGTGTAAGGGCTCAGTGGCTCAGCTTGTAACTCTAGCACTTTGGGAGGCTGAGACAAGTGGATTGCCTGAGCCCACAGATTTGAGACCAGTCCAGGTAACTTGGCAAGATCTTATCTCTACAATAAATCAAACATTACCTGGGCATGGTAGGGCTTGCCTGTAGTTCTCACTACTTGGAAAGCTGAGGTGGAAGGATCACCTGAGCCCAGTAGATCAATACTGCAACACTAGGGTGGCCATGAGCATGCCACTATACTCTAGCCTGGGTGTCAAAGTGAGA
>NW_007102397.1:0-395 GCF_000164805.1 Carlito syrichta | reverse complement strand
CACTCACCTCAGCCTCCCAAAGGTGCGGGATTACAGGCTGAGCCACCAAGCCCAGCTGTAGAGAATATTAATGAACTGTTTTGCTATGAATTATTCTGTAAAAATACTGTATACTGAGATTTTATTTTTTTAATCATATGTAAACTTTGTTTATAAAAAAGTTTAATGAAGCCGGGCTCGGCGGCTCAACCTGTAATCTCGCGCCTTTGGGAGGCTGAGGTGTGTGGATTGCCTGAGCCTGCGTGTTCGAGACCCGCCTGGGCAACTTGGCGAGACCTCATCTCTACAATAAAAATTAAAAAATTAGCTGGGCGTGGTAGCGCATGCCTGTAGTTCCAGCTACTTGGAAGGCTGAGGCGGAAGGATCACCGGAGCCCAGCAGGGCGAGGCTGCGA
>NW_007102396.1:1209-9694 GCF_000164805.1 Carlito syrichta | reverse complement strand
ATGCTCTTCCTCCATCAGGAGGCACACAATGTCTGTGTATTTCTTTTTTCATATGACAGCACCCATTGATGATCAAGGACTAGATCCAATACTTCGCTGATTTTTTTAAAAGACAAAAAATGTTGCATTTCTTTATACAGGGTCTACTCTGTGCCACTTCCAAAAGAATGAAATTGAAGCCAGGCTCTCTGGGGAAGCCATTGCCACCTTATATTGTCCAGGTAGACGATCACAGTAATTATTACGACAGCTGTTAATTGAGCTCTTACTAAGTATGAAGCTTTTGTCCATAACACTTAGCAACATTATTTCATTTGCTCATGACAATAACCCTAGCATGAGGATACCATTATAATCCCCATTTAACAGATGAGAAAATTGAAGTTTGGGAAAATTGGGTAGCTTTTCCAAGATTGCCCAGTTAATAAATGGCAGTTTTCATTTTCAAACCTAGTAAGTCTACCTCCAGAGTCCATACTCTTAACTACAATGTGAAATAATGCACTTGTCTAATGTCCTTATTTGACCAAATAACAATGTTTCTTCTTAACATTTATTCTGAAATGTTACCAAAGTCTAGAAATCACTGAGCTATGGGGTTGGTGTTAGATAAAGATAAAGGAAACAACGTCCTTACCCTTTGAAGGGCTGAAAACACTCTACAGAAGACAAGCTAAATGGACAAATAATTTAATGCAATCATCAGGGCCCTAAATAAATTGCTGAAGTAGTTTAGAAGAAAAAAAATTATTTCAGCTAAAGATCAGGGAAGAATTCTGCAAGAAGACAGCACTAACATACATATTCCCACTACAAATAAACAACCCTGGGGAAAAATACCTTTGTCTTAATAGTATTGCTTCTACTCAAAGGTATTTTAAAATAATGCTTTGGGCACTGGCTACCAAGGAAAGCAATCTCATTACCTTAAAGTTTATTTTTTACTCAAAGATGTATTCCCTGGCTGGATACTTCAATATCTCATTTTCAATCATGAATAATACTATAAGAAGTAAGGAGATAAACTGGTAATCAACAAAAATCCCACAAAGTCAACAAACCTTTAACTAGGCTAACCAACTAAAGCAAAAGAGAGAAAGACTCAGTAAACAGAATCAAAAATGAAAAAGGAGATATTGTAACCGATGCCACAAAAATACAAAGAATCATAAGAGACTACTATGAAAAATTATGCACCAACAAAAGTGGATAACCTAGAAGAAATTAATAAATTTCTAAAAACATATGCTCTACCAAGACTGAATCATGAAGCAAGTCTGAAGAGACCAATAAGGAGAATGAATTAGTCATTTAAATTTTTCCAACAAAGGAAAGCCCAGCACCAGATAGCTTTACTGATGTTTTACCAAATACTTAAAGAAAAATGAACACCAATTCTTAAACTCTTGCAAAAAATAAAACAGAGAATATTTCCAAACTGTTTTTATGAGGTCAGCATTACTCAGAGATAAATACCAAAGACACCACAAAAAAAGAAACTACAGGCCAATATCCCTAATGAGTAAGTAAAAATACTCAATGAAATATCAGCAGAACAAATCCAATAGCACATTAAAAGGATCATACATCATGACCAAGTAAAATTTATTCCTGGGATGCAAAGGTATATCAATCAATCAATGTGATATACTACATTATAGAATGAAGGATAAAATATCACATGATCATCTCAATAGTTGCCCAAAAAGCACTTGACAAAATTCAATACCCTCTCATGATAAACTCTCAATAAATTAGGAAGGAATTTGCTTTGATACAATAAAGGTCATATATGAAAAGAACTAACATCATACTCAATGATAAAAAACTGGAAGCTTTGTCTCTAAGCTCTAGAATAAGGCAATGATATTCAATCTTATCACTTTTATGCAACATAGTACTGGAAGTCCTAATCAGAACAATTAGGCCAGAAAAAGAAATAAGTATCCAAATCAGAAAAGAAGAAGTAAAATGATCTCTGTTTGCAGATGACATGATCTTAGATATGTATAAAAGTATATTTCTACATATGATATATAGAAAATTCTAAAGTTTTTTTTAAAACTAAGAACTAATAAATTTAGCAAAGTTTCTGTACAGACTGGGCATGGTGACTCACGCCTATACTTCCAGAGCTTAGAGAGGCTGAGGCAAGAGAATTACTTGAGACCAAGAATTTGAGATCCCCCTGGGCAACATAGCAAGACCCAGTCTTTACCAAAAAAAAAATATAGCCAGGCATGGCGACATGCACCTGTAGTCCTAACTACTTAGGAGGCCGAGGTGGGAGGATTACTTATGCCCAGGTGTTTGAGACTGCAGTGAACCATGGGTGCACCACTGTACTCCAGCCTGGGCTAAAGAGTGAGAACATGTCTCTAATTTTTAAAAAAATCAATGTACAAAAAGTCAGCATTTTTTATATATAAAAAATGAATTATTGAATTATCCAAAAAGGAAAATAATAAATAACTCCATTTACAATAGAATAAAAAGGAATAAAATACTTAGGAATAAACTTAACCAAGAGATGAAAGACATGTACACTGAAAACTATTAAACACCAATGCACAAAATTAAACATAAATTAAAAGCCATTCCCTGTTTATGAATTGAAATAATTAATAGTGTTAAGATGTTCATACTATCCAAAGTGATCTATAGATTCAACGCAATCCCTATCAAAATCCCAATGGCATTTTTATAGACACATGAAAACAATCCTACAATTCTTATGAAACAACAAAAGACTCCAAATAACCAGAGCAATTTTGAGCAAGAGGAGCAAAGCTGGAGATATCACAGCTTCCTGATTTCAAAATATATCACAAAGCTACAGTAATCAACACCATGTGTTATTGACATAAAAACAGACATATAGACACCAATGGAACAGACGAGAAATCCCAGAAATAAACTAGTGAATATACAGTCAACTGATATTCATCAAGGATGAAAAGAATACACAATAAAAAAAAGATAGTATCTTCAATAAATGATGTTGGGAAAACTGGATATCCATATACAAAAAAATGAAATTGGGCCTTTATCTTACACCATGCACTGTACACAACAGTTAACTAAAACTGGATTGAAGACTTAAACCTAAGACTTGAAACCATAAAACAGCTAGAAGAAAACATAGGAAAAAAATCATTTTGACATTGGCCCTGGTGATGATTTCTTGAATATGGCACCAAAAGCACAGGGAACAAAAGCAAAACAGACAAATGAGATTGCACCAAACTAAAAAACTTATGAAAAAAATAAAACAATCAACAAAATATGTAGGCAGCCTATGAAGTGGAAGAAAATATTTTCTAACCATATATTTGATAAAAGGTTAATATCCATAATATATAAGGAGCTCCTACAACTCAATAGCAAATAAATAATAACCTGATTTTAAAATGGAGAAAGGAACTGACTAGACATTTCTCTAAAGAAGACATACAAATGGAAAACAGGTATATTAAAAGGTGCTCAGGCTGGTGCGTGGCTCACACCTGTAATCCCAGCATGTTGGGAGTATCAGGCATTCAAGACCAGCCTAGGCAATAGAGCAAGACCTCGTCTCTACAAAAAAAAAAAAAAAATAGCCAGGCGGGGTGGCACGTGCCTATAGTCTTAGTTAAAAGAAAGCTGAGGTGGAAAGATTGCCTGAGCCCAGGAGGTTGGGGCTGCTGAGAGCTGTGATTGTGTCACTGCACTCCAGCCTGGGTGAGAGAATGAGAAAGAGAAGGAAAGGAAGGAAGGGAGGGAGGGAGGGAGGAAGGAAGGAAGGAAGGAAGGAAGGAAGGAAGGAAGGAAGGAAGGAAGGAAGGAAAGAAGGTTAGTTTAACAACACTAATCATCAGAAAAATGTAATTAAAAATCATAATGAGATATCACCTCACACCTGTTAGAATGGCAGTTATCAAAAAAAGATAGCAAATGTTGTCAAGGATACAAAGAAACGGGAACCCTTGCACACTGTTGGTGAAAATTAAATTGGTGCAGTCAGTATGAAAAACGGTCTTGGAGGTACCTCAAAAAATTAAAAATAGAAATACTATATGATTCAACAATCCTACTTCTGAGCATACATCCATCCAAAGGACTTGAAATCAGACTCTGGAAGAGTATCTGCACTCCCGTGTTCATTTCAGGATTATTCACAATAACTAAGACATGAAAGCAACCCAAATGCTCATTATGTATGAGTGGATGAAGAAAATATAATACATACAGAAAATAAAACATTATCGAGCTTTAGAAAACAAGAAGGTCTTGCCATTTATGACAACCTGGAAGACATTGTGCTAAGTGAAATAAGCCAGGCATAGAATGACAAATATTACATGATACTACTTATATGATGACTCTAAAGTAGTTTAGCTCATAGATCCAGAAAGTGGATTGGTGGTTGCCTGGAACTGGAGGGGAGGAGAAAACAGGGAGGTATTAGTCAAAGTGTACAAAGTTTCAGTTATACAAGATGAATAACTCTTAGAGATCTACTGTATAGCATAATGCCTACAGTTAATAATATGATATTATATACTTAAAATTTTGCTAAGAGGAGATATCTTATGTTGTGTTTCTATTACCAAAATAATAATCTTCATCATCATCAATAAAAGGGTCAAAGGAAACTTTTGGAGTTTATGATAATGGCTTCACTGGTGTATACTTATCTTCAAACTCATCAAATTGTACACATAAAATATGCCTAGTTTTTTGTATGTTAACTATACTTCAATGAAGTATAATTCAGTCAAGAAGGGAGGAGAAGGCCCAGGAAAAGGGGAAAGATGTAAGAGATATAATTTTTAATTTGTTAAAATGAGGTGTCATAACTTCATTCCTAATCTCACTTTTAAAGAAAAATCAAAACTTTCCACAAAGATGGCTTCAAGGTGAATTTTACCCAAAATTTAGAAAAGAGTTAACATTATTCCCTTTGCAAACTCTTCTAAAACAATATGAGACCAAGATTTTGAAGGCTGAATTATCCTGATACCCAAACCAAAGACATCACAGGAGACGAAAACTATAAACTAATATTCCTTATGAATACAAATGCAAAAATTCTCAACAAAAATCATAGCAAACCTAACCAAAAAACATAGAAATGGATTATACACCATAGCCAAGTGGAGTTATTTCAGAAATACAAGATTGGTTCAAAATATGAAAATCAATCAATGTAATATACCATATAAGTACAAAAATCACATGATCATCTCAATAGATACAGAAAAAAGTTACTGACAAAATCCAACACCTATTCATGGTAAAAAGCCCTCAACAAACTAGGAATAAAAGAGAACTTTCTCAGACCAAGCATAGTGGCTCATACCTGTAATCCCAGCACTTTGGGAGGCCTGGGTGGGAAGGTCACTTGAGGTCATTGACCACTGACCCACACTGCCTCTTAGATTGTCCAGTATCCAAGTATGCATACCAAGCAGTTTCCTGGCATCACGAATGGGGATAGTAAACCTTAAGTTTAGATTTTGTGGTGTTTTAAAAACAGCACAAATGGTTTATATAGAAAATTCCTTTAATGACTATCTAATTTCAGATTGTGGATGAAAACTCAAATATCCTGCCTCCAGGGGAAGAAGGAAATATTGCAATCTGTATAAAACAAAACCAGCCTGCCACTCTGTACTGTCCACATATGGTAAAAAAATTTCTATCTTTTATAAATTGTCATTGTTACTACTACTCATGGAGACATCATTGTAGAGTACTTTACAATTTGCCAAATACTTTTGTCACAGTTTTTAATTTTGCAAATTTTCAAATCTATAAGAATGCCCAAGTGGTAGCACAATGAACACCTCCCTGTACATCCCCCGCCTATATTCACCTTTTAAGATCTTGCCTTGGCCGGGAGCAGTGGCTCACACCTATAATCCCAGCACTTTGGAAGGCCAAGGTGAGAAGATTGCCTGAGCTCATGGGTTCGAGACCAGCCTGGGCAACTTGGCGAGACTTCATCTGTACAATAAATCAAAAAAATGAAACGGGTGTTGTGGTGCGTGCCTGTAGTTCCAGCTACCTGGAAGACTGAGGTGGAAGATCATCTGAGCCCAGCAGATCAAGGCTGTGATGGCTCTGCACTCCAGTCTGGGTGACAGAGTGAGACTCCAACTCAAAAAAAAAAGGTCTTGCCTCATTTACTTTATATTTGTACATTTTTGATGAGCCATTTGGGAGTAAATGCAGACACCATGATACTCTGTCCTTAAGTATTTCAGCATGACTCTCCCAAGAACATCCTTCTTAAACATCAGCACATCTAAGAAAATTAAAAACAATTCTTTAATATTATCTAATATTCAACCAATATTTAGAATCCCTCAGAGGTGCTCAAAAGTGCTTTGTAGTTTTTGAAAATCCAGAATTCAATTAAGATTTATGAATTTATTTGGTTCTCGTATCACTTTATTGTTATCTAAAGTTGTCCCATCACCTACTTTTGCTTTTCATGTCATGGACATTTTTGAAGAGCAGAAGCTTGTTTTATAAAATGACCGACTTTTTAGATGTATTGCTTCCTAATAATGAGACTCAGGATAAAATTTTTTTTTATTTTTATCTTTTGATTTTAAAGATGTGGAGTACAGTTCAGGATTAGGTATACAAACATTGATTATGCAGGTACCTTTGTTGATGAGGGGTGCCCCTCTCTCCCCTCCCCTAGCAGTTTCCCTCAACTACCAATCCGACCCCCGCTCCCTGGCAGTTTCCCACTACTGCCAATCCCTTTCTTACTTACTATATTATGACAATTGTTTAAGGTTCGCTTATGAGTGAGAACATATGGTACTCTGTTCTTTGTTTCTGTGATAGATCACTGAGTATGATCGACTCTAAATCCATCCAAGTTACTGCAAAACCCTTATGTTTGTCCTTCTTTATGGCTGCATAATATTCCATTGTGTATATGTACCACATTTTTTTCACAGGACAAACAATTTTGACAAGAATATCAAAAGGCTTTGTGGGTGAGGCTTTGTATTTCTTATTTCCTTATATTGGGGGAGCATTGCATTGTCTCACTTTGGGTGCTGATAATTTTGATCCTTTAGTTAAGAAAGTGATTGCCATTTCTCTCTATTGTAAAGGTATATTTTCTCCTTTCTAATTAATAAGTCATCTGTGGGGTAACAATTTGAGATTCTGTGAATATCCTATTCTCCAATCAACTTTCACTCAATAATTTTGGCATCCATTCTTTTCTGAATTAATTATTAAAATAGGTGGTGCAGAACACTGATTTTTCAAACTGCTACTTCTTATACATTAATTATGTGGCATTATTCTATAAAGAAGAGTTGATCATTTTTTCTATAGAGCTTTATTTTCATTACTTTTTAAAAAATATTTATTTAGCTTTTTCTGATGATAAAACTGATTTATGTTCAACATAGAAAACTTTGAAAAATATAGAAAAAGATTAAAATTCTTTTCACTCAAAATGAGACCATTATTACCCACTATTAACATTTGGGGGATATATATTCCCTGCTATTTTTCTGTGCATATATATTGTTTTATGAAATTTGGATTACATTCTGTTTGCTGTTGTGAAATCTGTTTTTTACTTACCTATAACTTTCAGATATCAATATGTATGGCAGCATTTGTAATAATTTCACAGTATCCTATTAAAGGGAAGTACCATGATGTATTTAATATATCCACTATTATTGGACATTTTGGTTATTTCCAGTGTTTTATATTGCAAATACTGCTTTATTTATTTATTTAGTTAGTTAGTTGGAGTCTCACTCTGTCGCCCAGGCTGGAGTGCAGTGGCACACTCTTGGCCACCGCAGCCTCAATCTGCTGGGCTCAGGCGATCCTTCTGCCTTAGCCTTCCAAGTAGCCGGAACTACAGACTCCACGCCTGGCTAATTTTTTATTTATTGTGGAGACGAGGTCTTACCAAGTTGCCTGGGTGGGTCTCAAACTCACAGGCTCAGGCAATCCACTTGCCTTGGCCTCCCAAAGTGCAGGGATTACAGGCTGAGCCACCGAGCCTGACTGCAAATACTGCGTTAATGAGCATCCTTGTTAATTCTTTAAATGCCTCTTTGAGTATTTCTTATGGAATTTTTGAATTAAAGCCTAGGTAAAATTTTTAAAATATTTTCATATTCTAAATTTCTGTAAGAGGCAGCCATAAAGAAGAAAAAAACCATGTCCTTTGCAGCAACATGGATACAGCTAGAGACCCTCATTTTTAAATTTTAAATAAATAAAATAAATTTCTGTAAGACAATAATGCTTAATATTTCCAGACTTGACAAGACAGCTTAAATACACTGAGACTTAAAAATCTCTTTATCATCCTTATATTGGAGATTCCAAAGAAGAGATGCAGATATGTCATATACCTCCTGGGATTATTGTGCTATTTGAGAATAAGTTGCATATACAGTATTTAACTTAAAGTTCATTAGAACTTTAATAGGCAGATTGTCCACTA
>NW_007102396.1:0-363 GCF_000164805.1 Carlito syrichta | reverse complement strand
ACACAGGTATTATAGAAAGTTTAGAAAATACAAACAAGTAAAAATAAAATTCATCCACAATCTCATATTTAGAAGTACAGTTTTCTTCTTTCTTCTTACATAGAAACATATTTTAGTAGAAGTGAGTTCTAGTATGACTTGCCCTTTTTGGGAACACTTATACACTGTTGGTGGGAATGCAAACTAGTACAACCTCTGTGGAAAACAGTGTGGCGATTCCTAAAAGCTCTAAATATCGACCTCCCATATGACCCCGCAACCCCCTACTGGGAATATACTCTGAAGAACTCAAATCACTCTATGAAAAAGATACCTGCACACATATGTTTATCACAGCATTGTTCACAATAGCAAGAACCTGGA
>NW_007102395.1:0-346 GCF_000164805.1 Carlito syrichta | reverse complement strand
GATTGTGTTTATTTGGGCTTTTTCTCTCTTTTTCTTGGTTAGTCTAGCTAGGGACCATTGATTTTGTTTATCCTTTCAAAGAACAAGCTTTTTGTTTCGTTGATTTTTTGTATTATATTTTTGTCTTCTATATCCTGGATTTGGGCTTTTATTTTGGTGATCTGGATTCTTCTGCTGAAGTTAGGATTTGGGTGGTCTTGTTTTTCCAGCTTCCTTAGGCTGCTAGGTTGTTAATTTGTGATCCTTCCATTTTCTTCATGTGTGTTTGTAGAGATATGAGTTCCCGTCTTACTACAGCTTTCATGGCATCCCAGACATTTTGGTAAGATGTTTCTTCATTTTCATT
>NW_007102394.1:0-411 GCF_000164805.1 Carlito syrichta | reverse complement strand
GGGCGACCGCCTCGCGCGGGCATCCGAGGGCAGGGTCGCGCTTTTCGCGGTGGGGGTGCCGTCCCTCCCCGCGGCGCTACGTGCGGTTTCCCTGGCACAGCTCGTACCCAGGACGGACCCGGACGTTCAGATCGCATCGACTTCCAGCTCTCGTTTTGCAGAGCCAGAAGCTGAAGCGTCAAAGATTCCCCCCAGCCGGGCTCGGTGGCGCAGCCTGTCATCCCGCGCCTTGGGAGGCTGGGGGGAGTGGATGGCCCGAGCCCGCGGGTTCGAGACCCGCCTGGGCAACTCGGCGAGACCTCATCTCGACAATCAATCAAAAAATCAGCCGGGCGTGGGAGCGCGCCTGTAATTCCGGCTACTGGGAAGGCTGAGGCGGGAGGATCGCCGGAGCCCAGCGGGTCGAGGCTG
>NW_007102392.1:0-303 GCF_000164805.1 Carlito syrichta | reverse complement strand
ACTTGGAAGGCTGAAATGGAAGGATCACCTGAGCCCAGCAAGTCAAGGCTGCAGTGGCTGTGAGCATGCCAGTGCACTCCAGCCTGGGCAACAGAGTGAGACTCCAACTCAAAAAAACAAACTTGTACACTTTTATGTGCATGCCATTCTTTATTGTGTCCTAAAAACTGAGACACAAAATGTCTACACCCAACAACTCAGTAGTCCAATTCATGGGATTCTTTTCTTCCCCTTGGAAATGATGACTAGCCGGGTTCGGTGGCTCAGCCTGTAATCCCGCGCCTTTGGGAGGCTGAGGTGAGT
>NW_007102391.1:0-363 GCF_000164805.1 Carlito syrichta | reverse complement strand
GTGATGCCAATCCAAGAGCCATCACCCCCAGGGGAAAGTTGTTTCAGGCAGAGTGGGTGTTCGGTTGTCATTTGGGCTTGGGTAATTCGTGCAGGGGCGGCGGGGGGGGGGGGGGGGGTGGGTGGGCAGGGCCGTCCTGATGTGGGAGTGACTTGCCTGCAGCATTCAGTGTCTTTTCCTCATTAGCCCAGACAGCAGGGCCATGGGTACCAGAACCATGGTGGGAGGGCAGGAGGTTGTGGCCAAACTGGAGGCCTGTCCTCTTGCACAGGACACTCCTGGTAGGGGTAGTGGGTCCTGCAGGCTGCAGGCGGGGAGCCAGGAAAGCAGTGTCCAGCTCGCAGGCTTTTTTTTTTTTTTTTT
>NW_007102390.1:0-368 GCF_000164805.1 Carlito syrichta | reverse complement strand
CCAGCCTGGGAGAGAGAGTAAAATCCCAACTCAGGAAAAAAAGAAAAAGACTATTTTTAGAGAAGAGAATGTACCTAGAGCTACCTTGCCCTATCCCATCCTAGAACTCTCTCTTGTTTCCCTCTCTATGTTGGTTGGCTCAAAAGATCTGAGGTTTGTTCTCGTTTATAAGAATGAAGCTCCTTTCTTCTTTATCAGGCCAAGCTTAAAATAGAGAAAACACTTTAGAGAAAAAGTTTTGCATGAAGTTTTTCTGTCTATCCCATATAACACCCTAAAAAATTATTTTTTTAGCCAGGCTCAGTGGCTCAGCCTGTAATCCTGCGCCTTTGGGAGGCTGAGGTGAGTGGATTGCCCGAACCCGCGGG
>NW_007102389.1:0-319 GCF_000164805.1 Carlito syrichta | reverse complement strand
TGTACCAGTGACTGAGTTGGATGCACTATTGACTGGCCCTCTTTTGTGATTTATTCTCTGTCCTTCATCCACGATGGTAACCTCAGTGACGACCTCCTCTGTGTTGGTACTCAGTGACTACCCTCCACTGTCATGTGTGTCCCACTGACTGGCATCCGTTTTGATGAAGGCTCCAGGGTTTTGATTCTCCTCACTTAAGGGTGCTCCAGTGACTGGCTCCCTTTGTGTTGTGTGTACCAGTGACTGATTCTCTTCTTTGTGGGATTCCTCAGTGATATGCCTTCTCCTGTGATGGGTGCACCAGTGGCTGCCCTCCTAC
>NW_007102388.1:0-329 GCF_000164805.1 Carlito syrichta | reverse complement strand
AAAAAAAAAAAAAAAATTAGCCGAGCGTGGTAGCGCGTGCTTGTAGTTCCAGCTACTCGGAAGGCTGAGGCGGAAAGATCGCCTGAGCCCAGCAGATCAAGGCTGCGGTGGCCATGAGCATGCCACTGCACTCCAGCCTGGACAATGGAGTGAGACTCTAACTCAAAAAAAAAAAAAGAAAAAAAGAAAAGAATATTCTCAAACATGGGGGTGGGGGCGAGGTGGACGCTGTGGGAAAAAGAAGAGTCACACTCATTTGGGTACTTTGCCCTTTCCCTCCTCTCAGGTGTATCACCCACACGTTGAGCCATTTTTTTTTTTTTTTTAAT
>NW_007102387.1:0-331 GCF_000164805.1 Carlito syrichta | reverse complement strand
CCCATCTCCGGGACGGGCGCTGGCGGGGCGGGTGGCCAGGGCGCTGGGATTAGAAAGGGGCCGGCACAAGCTCCCCACCCCGGGCTCAGAGGGATTAAGCCGCTCAGCCCCCCACTCTGCTCCCCTCTCCTGACCCGGGGCCCCGCTGGGAAGGCGGAAGCTGGCAGCGCGGACCGGGACAATGGCAGCTTTGTCACCGCAGCCGCTGGTCGTGCCAGGACAGGGGCAGCCCAAGACTTGGGCGCGTTGCGGGGCGCGGCTCACCGTGCGTGTAGATGTTGCCCAGCTCGTTGTGCAGGTAGAAGAGGCTGCGCAGGCAGCCTGAGCCGCT
>NW_007102386.1:0-307 GCF_000164805.1 Carlito syrichta | reverse complement strand
ATTGCCCAGACTGCAGTGCAGTGGCACGCTCCTGGCCACCGCAGCCTCGACCTGCTGGGCTCTGGCGATCCTTCCGCCTCAGCCTTCCAAGTAGCTGGAACTATAGGCACGCACTACCATGCTCAGCTAATTTTAAAAATGTTATGGCCGGGCTCAGTGGCTCAGCCTGTAATCCCACGCTTTGGGAAGCCAAGGTGAGTAGATTGCCCGAGACTGCGGGTTCGAGACCCACCTGGGCAACTTGGCAAGACCTCATCTTTACAATAAATAAAAAAATTAGCCGGGTGTGGTAGTGCGCGCCTGTAGT
>NW_007102385.1:0-339 GCF_000164805.1 Carlito syrichta | reverse complement strand
GCCGCACGTCGCCGGAGGGGGCGAGATGGCGCCCCCGGCGTGAGCCGCGCTGCGGGGTCACCCTTCCCCCGAGTGCGAGCGGGGACCCAGCCCCCGGGGGCCGCAGAAGCGGGTGCTCGAGGCAGAAGGGGGACTTAAATGGAGCGGGAACCAGTCAGGGACTCTCCTTTTGCTTTGAAGACAAGTGTTTTTTTTTAAAGCATGTTCATCCCTCTCGAAACCTAACAGTTTTTAAAAGTATTTTTGGTAGCCGGGCTCGGTGGCTCAGCCTGTAATCCTGGCCTTTGGGAGGCTGAGGTGAGTAGATTGCCTGAGCCCGCGGGTTCGAGACCCGCCTGG
>NW_007102384.1:0-310 GCF_000164805.1 Carlito syrichta | reverse complement strand
AGAGGGCTCTCTCGCTTTTCATCAGGTCAGCTAACTAGTCAGCTCACTCGTCTGCCAAACAGTCAGCAAACTAGTCAGCTTGCTCACCCACTTGCAGGTCAACAAACTTGTCGGGTCACTCACAGGACAAGTCAGCTAAGTGGCTTCCTTGTAAGCCTACTAGTTAAGTCAGATCACGGGTCAGCTCACTCACCAGTCGACTAGTTAAGGCAGCTCACCTGTTGGTTCACTGTCTAGCCAACTATTTAAGTTGGCTCACCAATCGGCTCAATCGCCGGTCGACTTTGTTAAGTCTTCTGAGTTGTTGGTT
>NW_007102383.1:0-433 GCF_000164805.1 Carlito syrichta | reverse complement strand
CCCGGCAGGTCGAGGCTGTGGTGGCCAGGAGCGGCCACTGCACTCCAGTCTGGGCTACAGAGTGAGACTCCAACTCAAAATAAAAAAAGTTATTGTAAAGCAAACACCATCCAGGCAAGAAATAGAATATTGCTAGAATCCAAAATCATCTCTCTCACACCTGTACTCTTCACACTGTATATCTCTTTTCCTGGTTGTTTTTTTTTTTTTTTTTAGTCAGAGTCCCACTCCATTGCCCAGACTGCAGGGCAGTGGCACGCTTCTGGCCACCGCAGCCTCCACCCGCTGGGCTCCAGCGATCCTTCCACCTCAGCCTTCCAAGTAGCTGGAATTACAGGTGCGCGCTGCCACGCCTGGCCAATTTTTGATGTAGTGTAGAGACGAGGTCTCGCCAAGTTGCCCAGGTGGGTCTCGAACCCACGGGCTCAGGCAA
>NW_007102382.1:0-398 GCF_000164805.1 Carlito syrichta | reverse complement strand
GGGAGTGGGGGTGGAAGAAGACCGGAGGCAGCCAGCGAGCAGGGAGGGGAGGAGAAGAGGACTGCAGTGGCTGAAGGACAGCCTCCCCAGGGGGTGGGAAGGGCGACAGGCCAGGAGGGGGGGGCGCGGGGAGACCCAAGAAGCCCCTGCGCCCCCCCCAGCACAATCTCCACGGGAAGCCCTGGAGAGCTGGGGAGGCAGAGACCCCGGCTGGCGGGAAGCATGTGGAGGGGGGGGCCTGGGTGCAGGGAGAGGCCCAGCGGATGCCAAGCCACCAGGGTGAGTGTCCCTCGCTGTGTGCTGGGGGGGGAGACAAGGATGAGAGATGGAGAGATGGCGGAGGGCGAAGGAGGGAAGGGGAGGGAGGCCGCCGCAGAAGCCGCGATGGGGGGTGGGGG
>NW_007102381.1:0-302 GCF_000164805.1 Carlito syrichta | reverse complement strand
AATAGTTAGCTAACTACTTAAATAGGTGTATAACTAGCTGGCTTAACTAATTAGTTAACTAGTTAGTTAGCAGACTTAAGTAGCTGACATAAATAGTTAGCTCACTGGTGAGCTGGCTGACTTAGCTAGCTGACTTAGCTAGCTAGCTATTTAGCTAGCTGACTTAGCTCACTGACTTAACTAGTTGGCTAACGAGAGAGCTAGCTGACTTAACTAGTTGGTTAATGAGTTAGCTAGGTGGATTATCTTGTTGGCTGATGAATCGGCTGTCTAGTTAGCAGGTTCACCAAGTTGGGTGACTA
>NW_007102380.1:0-363 GCF_000164805.1 Carlito syrichta | reverse complement strand
TCCAGTCTGGGCGACAGAGTGAGACTCCAACTCAAAAAAAAAAGAAAGAAAGAAAATTGACTGGGTTAGGTGCAGTGGCTCGTGCCTATAATCCCAGCACTTTGGGAGGCCAAGGTGAGAGAATTGCCTGAGCTCATGGGTTCAAGACAAGCCTGGGCAACTTGGCGAGACCTCATCTCTACAACAATCAGAAAATTAGCTGGGCATGGTGGCATGTGCCTGTGGTTTCAGCTACTTGGTAGGCTGAGGTGGAAGGATCACCTGAGTCCAGCATGTCAAGGTTACAGTCGCCATGACCATGCCACTGTACTCCAGCCTGGGAGACAGAGTGAGACTCCAATTCAAAAAAAAAAAAAAAAAAAA
>NW_007102378.1:0-356 GCF_000164805.1 Carlito syrichta | reverse complement strand
CCCGCGGGCTCAGGCCATCCGCTCACCTCAGCCTCCCAAAGGCGGGGGATGACAGGCTGAACCACCGAGTCCGGCTCATCTTTTAAAAATTTTAAAAGCAGTCAAAGTAAAACGTGTCTGTGGATATTCCTGGCCTGCAGGGCACTCCATTTGTCTGCTCTGGCCCAAGAGAGGACGTGACAAGCTGCGACAGGCACCAGGGAAGGCTGCCCACCTCACTGCTGCCGGACCTCCTGTCCACGCCTGGGTGTCGAGGCTTGCCCTCTCTGAGTTGAATTTATTTTACTGTATTTCTTTTTTCTTTTTTTTTGAGTCGGAGTCTCACTCTGTCGCCCAGACTGGAGCGCAGTGGCCAC
>NW_007102377.1:0-325 GCF_000164805.1 Carlito syrichta | reverse complement strand
TTAACTAATCTGCCAGTGAGTGAGCTGACTGGTCAGCTGAATTTTGTCGGCTGGTGAGTGAACCAACTGGTTAGAAGACTTAACTAGTCGACCGGTGAGTAAGCAGACCGGTGAGCCAAAATAACTAGTTGGCAGTCGAGTGAGATGATGGGTGAGATGCCTTAACTAGTCGAACAACATGGTGAGTTGAGTTAACTCGTCAGCTGGCGAACAAGCCAACTAGAAGCCGATGAGTTAGTTGAACTTTTGGCTGGTGAGTCAGCCTAGTAGTTTGCTGATCGGTTGGCAGGTGAGTGAGCAGACTAGTTAGCTGACCTGATGGAAA
>NW_007102376.1:0-310 GCF_000164805.1 Carlito syrichta | reverse complement strand
TAGTTGACTTAACTACCTAGACAGCTGGGTGGCCAGCTGAATTAATTAGCTGATTTAACCTGTTAGCCAGCTTACTATCCAGCTGATTTAACTAGCTACCTTCATAGCTATCCAGCTGGGATGACAGCTGAATTAACTCCCTGACTTAACTAGCTAGACAGCTGGCTAGCCAGCTCACTTAATTAGCACGCAACCTAGTAACCACCTGACTTAATTAGGTGACTTAAATAGCTAGCCAGCAGGCTATACAGATGACTTAAATATCTAGCTACCTATCTAGCCAGCTGTCTTGCCAGCTGACTTAACTAGG
>NW_007102375.1:0-309 GCF_000164805.1 Carlito syrichta | reverse complement strand
CACGCCCGGCTGATTTTTTGATTGATTATAGAGATGAGGTCTCGTCAAGTTGCCCGGGCGGGTCTCGAACCCATGGGCTCAGGCCATCCGCTCACCTCGGCCTCCCAAAGTGCTGGAATGACAGGCTGAGCAACCGAGTCTCAGCTGCATCTTGACCCTTGAATCTTAGAAACAGGTTCTTCCCGAAACACCCCCCCCACCTTCTCGAAGTTCAAATTCTGAAGTTATGACTCATGTTGTGCAATGAAAGCTCACACAACGCCTTAAAGCAAGTTAACTTCTTAAGCGCTATGTCATTATTGCAGTAGG
>NW_007102374.1:0-301 GCF_000164805.1 Carlito syrichta | reverse complement strand
CAGAGATTAACTATGGTGCCAACTGCTCTGCCAACTAAATAACCAAGCTAAGTAGTCGGACAATTAGTCGGGAAACTTGTTAAGCCAGCTAACAAGTTGGCCGAGTAGTCAGTCAACGTGTTAAACCAGTGAGCTTGAAGGTCAACTCGTCAACCAACAAGTTGTCACCTAACTAACTCATTATCCAACTAGCTAAGTCAGCTATTTAACTCGTTTACCAACAAGTTAAAACAGTGATCTAACTCTTTAACCAACTTAAATCAGCTAGCTATCTCGTAAGCTAACTAGTTATGTCAGCTTG
>NW_007102373.1:0-300 GCF_000164805.1 Carlito syrichta | reverse complement strand
TAGAGATGAGGTCTCGCCAAGTTGCCCAGGCGGGTCTCGAACCCGCGGGCTCAGGCCATCCACTCACCTCAGCCTCCCAAAGCGAGGGATGACAGGCTGAGCCACCCAGCACGGCTAGGGAGTGCCAGTTTGAAACAGGGCAACCACGAAAGGCCTCTGGTGAATGGAAGGGGAACCAGGCGAGGGGGATCGGGGGGAAGGAGCCAAGTCGGTGCCAAGGGAGAGGGGGCCCCAGCCGGTACCAAGGCCCTGAGGCGGGCGCGCCTGCCTGTCGAGAGCAGCCGCGGGGAAGCCAGCGTG
>NW_007102372.1:0-317 GCF_000164805.1 Carlito syrichta | reverse complement strand
CTTAAGTAGCTAGAGTGCTGGTTGGTCAGCTGAAATAACTAGCTGACTTAACCAGCTAGCCAGCTGGCTAGCCAGCTGACTTAACTAGCTAGCAACGTAGCTAGCTAGGTGGGAAGCCAGGTGAATTAACTAGCTGACTTAGGGTTCTAGCCACCTGACTAGCGATCTGACATAACTAGCTTGCTACCTAGCTACTCAGGTAGGAAGCCAGCTAAATTAACTAGTTGACTTAACCTGGCTTGCTAATTTGCTGACATAACTAGTCGGTCGACTTGTTAGCTGACCTAAATTGTTGACTGACAAGTTGGCCCACTGGT
>NW_007102371.1:0-771 GCF_000164805.1 Carlito syrichta | reverse complement strand
TCTCTAGAGAAACAGAACCACTAAGACATATAGACTATAGGAACATAGGTAGATAGTCTACAGATGATAAGGAATTGGCTCACACAGTTATGAAGACTGAGAAGTCCACAGATCTTCTTCAGTCAGTCAGCTGGAGACTTTGGATTGCTGATGGTATGGTTTCAGTATGAATCTGAAGTGCTGAGAACCAGGAGAGCTTGTTATGTTAGTTGTGCTTTGAGTGTGAGGCATTAAGCAGGAGACCAATGTGTCAGTTCTAAAACAGTCTGGTAAAGGCTGCAAAACCTCTCTTCTCATGTCTTTTTTTTTCTATTCAGGCTTTTAATGGATTAAACGAGGTCCACCTACCTTGGGGAGCATGACTCTGCTTTACCCGGTCTACAGATTCAAAAGTAAATTCCATCCAGAAATATCCATACAGGCACACCCAAAATAATGTTTAATTAAATGTCTGGACACTTTGTGGCCCAGCTTAAAATGACACCTAAAATTAGCCATCACAAGTGGTGAGAAAGTAGAGGAAATTATTAACACTAATACACACCAGAAAACTGTTCTGGATTTTAAAAGACTTCTAATTACCTATAAATAGAAAGAAGAGGAAGGAATGTGTTAAAGATCTTGAGAGAAAGATGATAGGCCTCAATATCTGAAGTGCTATAGCTCTTCATAAATTTCATGAGCCTTCATTTGTGAATATATTTCTGCAAGAGGGAAGAATTCTCCAGATTTTAAGAGAACTTGTCTTAAAGTACACATTATATATTTATT
>NW_007102370.1:0-305 GCF_000164805.1 Carlito syrichta | reverse complement strand
TTACTAGCTGGCCAGCTGGCTAGCCAGCTGACTTAATTGCTTAGCTACCTAGCTAGCCAGCTGACTTAACTAGCTGAAATAACTAGTGAACCAGCTGGCTGACCATCTGACATAACCCAGCTACCCAGCTGGCTAGACAACTACCTTCAACAACTGACTTACCTAGCTAGAAGACTGGTTAGCCAGATGAAAAAACTAGCTGACTTTACTAGCTGGCCAGCTGGCTAGCCAGCTGACTTAATTGCTTAGCTACCTAGCTAGCCAGGTGCCTAGCTAGCTGAAATAACTAGTGAACCAGCTGGCTG
>NW_007102369.1:0-308 GCF_000164805.1 Carlito syrichta | reverse complement strand
GCTAATTTTTGATTTATTGTAGAGACGAGGTCTTGCCAAGTTTCCTGGGCTGGTCTCGAACCCGCGGACTCAGGCAGTCCACTTGCCTTGGCCTCCCAAAGTGCTGGGATTACAGGCTGAGCCACCAAACCCGGCCCACAAATTGTTAAAGCATCATTTTCAAAAATAACTAAGTGTAACCAGTCACATTACTCTCACTTGAAAATATTATAATTCATAATTTTGTGAGGGCAAAATATATATATATATTTTTGAGTTGGAGTCTCAATCTGTTGCCCAGACTGGAGTGCAGTGGCCGCTCCCAGCCA
>NW_007102368.1:0-324 GCF_000164805.1 Carlito syrichta | reverse complement strand
CAGGCTAGCCAGCTGACTTAACTAGGTGAATTGAACAGCTAGCCTGCTGGCTAACAAGCTGACTTATCTAGCTCGCTACCTACTTAGCCAGCTGGCTAGACAACTGACTAAACTAGCTGACTTAACCATCTAAACCGTTGGCTAGTCAGCTGACTTAACTTGCTGACATCACTAGCTAGCCAGGTTGCTATCCAGCTGACTTAACAACTAGCTATCTATCTTACCAGTTGGCTTGCCAACTCTTTTAAATAGCTGAATTAACCTGCTAGCCAGCTGGCTAGCCAACTGACTTAACTAGCTCTCAGCCTAGCTAGCCAGCTGGCT
>NW_007102367.1:0-338 GCF_000164805.1 Carlito syrichta | reverse complement strand
AACCCATGGGCTCAAGCAATCCTCTTGCCTCAAGCTCCCAAAGTGCTGGGATTGTAGGTTTGAGCCACTGTGCCCAGATAAGTGCAATTTCTTAAATGCATATATTGTGAAGTGGTGAAATCTGGATTTTGACTGGGCTTGGTGGCTCAGCCTGAAATCCCAGCGCTTTGGGAGGCCAAAGTGAGTGGATTGCCTGAGCCCATGGGTTCGAGACCAGCCCGATCAACTTGGTGAGCCCTCATCTCTACAATAAATCAAAAAATTAGTCAGGCATGGTGGTGCGTGCCTGTAGTTCTGGCTACTTGGAAGGCTGAGGCAGAAGGATCACTGGAGCCCAG
>NW_007102366.1:0-306 GCF_000164805.1 Carlito syrichta | reverse complement strand
AAAAAAAAAAGTAAAAGGAAAGAAAAGAGGATATTGAGGGTCGACGTGTCCGGAAGGCCCTAGCACAGAGCTGACCCGCATCCCACCTTCCTTTTAAGGAGGGAGCAGGACAGACCAGGCTCTGGCCGCAGGGTCGGGTCCACGCAGAGCCACGCAGGGAGGCAGCGCGGCGCCAACGACTCACCGTCCGTGGCATGAGGCTGTGAGATGCTGGGACCCCGGACCCCGGCCCTCCCTCGCGGGCTTCCGACCTCACCCAGGGCTTCAGGCTTCCGAGCGGCGCCAGCCCGGGCTTGGGGGGGCGGG
>NW_007102365.1:0-315 GCF_000164805.1 Carlito syrichta | reverse complement strand
TGTGTCCCCCCTCCCCTGGCAGTTTCCCACTACTGCCAATCCCACCCCCCACCCCCCTCCCCCGTAGTTTCCACTACTGCCAATCCCTTTCTTATAGTATTACAATGATTGTTCAAGGTCTGCTTATGAGTGAGAACGTGTGATACTCGGTTCTTTTTTTTTTTGTGATAGATTACTCAGAGTTATAGACTCAAGTTCATCCAGGTTGCTGTAAAGTTCATAATTTTGTCCTTCTTTTGTGGCTGTGTAATAGTCCATCTGTATATGGACTATTAAATTTTTTTAATCTAATCCTCTTTTTTTTTTTTTTTTTTT
>NW_007102364.1:0-673 GCF_000164805.1 Carlito syrichta | reverse complement strand
TCGAACCCTCGGGCTCAGGCGTTCTCTCGCCTCAGCCTCCCAAAGTGCTGGGATTACAAGCTGAGCCACTGAGCCTGGCCTGTATTTATTATTCTTTGCTAGACCTATAGAAGAGTCTTTTTAAATTTTGTCCACATGAAATTTTCTGTTACCATGGGGCCAAAGGCTCTTTGCGTGCTTCTTATTTTATTTTATTTATTTATTTATTTATTTATTTATTTATTTATTTATTTATTTATTTTCATTAATCAGTATTTTTTATTATGGTTTTGTGGGGTACAGTTAAGGGTTAGGTGTACAATTACGTTTCATTCAGGCACCTTGTTGATAAGAGGTGTTTTCCCATCCCCCGACAGATATTTGCTATTGTTAATCCCATCCCCCTCCCCCCCTTAGTTTCCCAGTACCGTCAGTCATTTTATTATAGTATTGCATTGGATGTTCAAGGTCCATTATATGAGTGAGAACATGTGATATTCGGATCTTTGTTTCTGTGAGAGGTCACTCAGTATTATAGACTCTAGTTCCATCCAGGTTGCAGCGAAATTCATGATTTTGTTCTTTTTTATGGCTGCGTAGTATTCCATCGTGTATATGTACCACATTTTTTTAATCCAGTCCTCTTTTGATGGGCAGCATGGTTGTTTCCAGGTTCTTGCTATTGTGAACAATG
>NW_007102363.1:0-685 GCF_000164805.1 Carlito syrichta | reverse complement strand
GGTGCCCGCGGCACGCATGCGCAGAACGCTTCGGTCGTCCGCGCGGGAATCGGTCTCTGTGGAGGGCGCGGAAGGGAGGCGTCTCGTATCGACTGCTTCTAGCCTGGGTCCTGAGAGTATTTTCAGGGCTCCGTGGTCCCTCTGAAATAGTAGGAAAAAGCCCTGCTTCCGTGCGCTAGGACCCCAGTGTCGAGCAGGGCGGGCAAGAGCCTCTCTTTCGTGGAACTTACTTTCTAATGGAGAGGAAGGTTACCGAGAAAACGAAGTTCTTCCTCTTGGAGCGAGACGCTGAAACGTAGGAAGGGTGTGGGACGGAGGTAAGAAGAGCCGAAGCGGGAAGGAGAAGCGTTTCAGGCGGGGAAAGGACGAGTGAGATGTACTTTTTTTTTTTGAGTCGGAGTCTCACTCTGGCGCCCAGGCTAGGGTGCAGTGGCACGCTCACGGCCGCCGCAGCCTCGCCCTGCTGGGCTCCGGCGAGCCTTCCGTCTCACCCTTCCAAGTAGCCGGAATTAAAGGCGTGCGCCACCATGCCCGGCTAATTTTTTGAGTTGTTGTAGAGACGAGGTCTCACCAAGTTGCCCAGGCTGGTCTCGAACCCGTGGGCTCAGGCAGGCCTCTCAACCTCGGCCTCCCAAAGTGCTGGGATTATAGGCGTGAGCCACCGCGCCCGATTTTTTTTTTTTTT
>NW_007102362.1:0-416 GCF_000164805.1 Carlito syrichta | reverse complement strand
CCTCTGCCAGACCACCCAGGGCTGCCGGCCGGAGGGCCTCTGCGCCCCCAACCCCGGGTCACACCCGGAAAGCCCGGGCCCCCGCGTCCGGCCACGCCATCCGCCCGGCGGCCCCAGGGACACAGCAGCCGGGGTCAGCCCAGGCCCCGCCCCGGCTCCCGCCTCCTCTACCCGCCCGGCCCCGGGGGCTCCCTGCCAGCGCGCTCCACGCTCGCAGCCAGAGGGGGAGGGCGACCTGAGCGCGCGTCACCTGCACGCGCACTGCCCCCAGATTCGGGCTGGGAGCCGGGGCTGACCCTACCCGGGGCCGCAGGCGGCTGTGGACCCGCTGCCTCCGGGTTGCAGCGAGAGGCCGGGGCTCAACGCAGGCGGTGCGTGTCTAGGGGTGGTCCTTGGGGACGCGCTTCCTGGAGCGT
>NW_007102361.1:0-304 GCF_000164805.1 Carlito syrichta | reverse complement strand
GCATGGTTGCTTCCAGGTTCTTGCTATTGTGAACAGTGCTGCGATAAACATATGTGTGCAAGCATCTTTTTTATAGAGTGATTTGAGTTCTTCAGGGTATATTCCCAGTAGGGGGATTGCAGGGTCAATATTTAGAGCGTTTAGGAATCGCCATACTGTTTTCCCCAGAGGTTGTACTAGTTTGCACTCTCACCAACAGTGCAGAAGTGTTCCCTTTTCACCACACCCTCTCCAGCAACTGTTGTTTTTTGAGTTATTGATAATGGCCATTCTGACTGCAGTTAGGTGGTATCTCAGTGTGGTT
>NW_007102360.1:0-450 GCF_000164805.1 Carlito syrichta | reverse complement strand
CTGAAGCCCAGCAGGTCGAGGCTGCGGTGGCCGGGAGCGGCCACTGCACTTCAGTCTGGGTGACAGAGTGAGACTCCAACTCAAAAAAAACTCTTCTTTACTATACAGTGTTGAATTTTACAAAAAGCAAGGAAAAAATCCTACACTGTCGTGCCTGGTCAAATAATTGTTGCTTCACAAGTTTCATGCTTAGTGGTAGAAATTGAAATAACCTACTTTTTGTAGTTTCTTTTTTTTTTTTTTTTTTTTTTGAGTTGGCGTCTCATTCTGTCGCCCAGACTGGAGTGCAGTGGCCGCTCCCAGCCACCGCAGCCTCCACCTGCTGGGCTCCAGCGATCCTTCCACCTCAGCTTTCCGAGTAGCCGGAATTATAGGCATGCGCTACCACACCCGGCTAATTTTTTGATTTATTGTAGAGATGAGATCTCGCTGCCCAGGTGGGTCTCGAGA
>NW_007102359.1:0-336 GCF_000164805.1 Carlito syrichta | reverse complement strand
TCCAACCATTCCTCTCCATTCTATTCCATAAGATTCATTCCATTCCAATCCATTCCTCTCTATTCCATTCCATTCCTCTCCATTCGATTCCACTACTCTCCATTCCTTTCCATTCCTTTCCATTCCATTTAATTACATTTTATTCCGTTCCTTTCCATTCCATTCCATTCCATTCCATTCTATTCCATTTATATCCATATCATTTCATTCCATTCCAATCCATTCAATTCCATTTCATGACTCTCCGTTTATTTCCATTACATTCTTCTCCATTCCTCTCCATTCCAATCTTGTCCATTCTTCTCCATTCCAATCAATTCCAATCCATTCCTTCCT
>NW_007102358.1:0-306 GCF_000164805.1 Carlito syrichta | reverse complement strand
GGGACAGGCCCCTGCGGGACAGGCCTCACGTCGGGGTGTTCCACATAGCCGCCTCCGCCGATCCGAGTGGCCTGAGAGCCACGGAAGGCCTCAGCGACAGGGAGGGGACCTTGGGGCAACCAGCCCCGGGGTGTGCCCACGCCCGAGTGAGGCCTGCCCACTGCAGGCCACCTCCGACTGGCCTGGTCCAGGGCGGCGTGACAGCCAGGGAAGACAGTTCCCCGGGTCAAGGCGGGCTGGCTCGAGGCCGACTCCCAAGCCTGTCCCCGCGGGGCAAGCGCCTCGGAGCTCTCGCCTGTTAACCGC
>NW_007102357.1:0-346 GCF_000164805.1 Carlito syrichta | reverse complement strand
CCCGGGCTCCCGCGCTCCGGGCGGGCGGCTTTGTCTCGCCCAGGGACCCTTGAGGGCGCCCCAGTCCCCGCCCGCCCTGGCCGATCTGCCCTCCTGTCCCAGATCCGTGGAAACCTGGCGAAGTCCACGTCCCCCCGCCCTGCTGGCCCAGAACCCCCAGGTGTCGCTCAAGGCTGGACTCTGGCTCCACGGCGGGGTGGCGTGGGGACAGCCCCCTCCCCGCTGCACCGCGTAGTGTCCGGTCGGGAACCCCCATCCCTCCCCACTCTGCCCCGCGTCGGCCTGGGCTGGGCCTGGGCACCGCTGGGCACGCGTCTGCGAGGAGGGCATGCTGGCGCCATCAGGC
>NW_007102356.1:0-661 GCF_000164805.1 Carlito syrichta | reverse complement strand
TTATCTATATTTCACAACTTTCCCTAATAGCTACTTCTGCTCCAAATGTTTGTGGCAACAACAAAGTAAAAGAAGCGGTTTTCAAAAATTAACATATAACATATAAATCTTGATTAGACATGCACAGCCATAGTCACGTTTTAATAAAATAAAGCATTCCCTGGCCTCTCAAGTAAGACACATTTAAAGCATGAATTATTTTAAATATTTGAATGATGAAAAAGTAATGGGAAAATTGTGGTGCAAAATTTTTATTTTTTTAGTTTTTTGAATCAGAGTCTCACTCTGACACCCAGACAGGAGTGCAGCGAACACTCACAGCCATGGCAGACTCAACCTGCTGGGCTCAGGCAGTCCTTCTGCCTCAGTCTTCCAGCAGCTGGAACTACAGGTGCCACTGTGCCCATCTAATTTTTTGAATTTTTTTTTTTTTTTTGAGTTGGAGTCTTACTCTGTAACCCAGACTGGAGTACAGTGGCATGCTCACGGCCACCGCAGCCTCAACCTGCTGGGCTCAGGTGATCCTCCTGCTTCAGCCTTCCTAGCTGGAACTATAGGCACACACCACCACACCCAGCTCATTTTTTTCTTTATTGTAGAGATGATGTCTTGCCAAGTTACCCAGGCTGGTCTTGAACCCGTGGGCTCAGACAATCCTCTC
>NW_007102355.1:0-303 GCF_000164805.1 Carlito syrichta | reverse complement strand
GTGCGCGTCACCACCGCCTCGCTGGGCGGGCCCTGGCCGATGGAGTTCACGGCCGACACCCAGATCTCGTACTCCGAGTTGGGGCTCAGGCCGCCGATGCTGTAGCGCGTGGTGGTGATGTCCTCCTTGATCTGGTACGGCCCGTCCTGGCTCTTGGACTTGTACTCGATGACGTAGTAGGAGACGGGGTCCGGGTTGCCCGAGTCCCACGTGACGGTGATGCTGGTGGCCGTGTTCTCTGTCACCACCGGGGTCCCGGGGGCTTTCGGGAGCGCTGCGGGCAGGAGGCGGGGTCACACGGGG
>NW_007102354.1:0-324 GCF_000164805.1 Carlito syrichta | reverse complement strand
AGTGAGACTCAAACTCAAAAAAAAAAAAAAAAAAGTTTAGATACACAAATACTCACCACTGTGTTACAGTTGCCTACAGTATATGATAAGTAACAAGCTGTGCAGGTCTGAGACTTGGGACAGGAGGCTAGACCTCTAGTTGTTCTTTGTAGTGTCTACACAGTAGCAACAAAGCTGCCTAATGATGAGTTTCTCAGAAAGCATCCCTGTTGCTAAGCAACTGAGCAATGCATGAGTGTACAAACAACATGTAAACAATGAGCGCGAAGCCGGGCTTGGTGGCTCAGCCTGTAATCCCGCACCTTTGGGAGGCTGAGGTGAGTG
>NW_007102353.1:0-384 GCF_000164805.1 Carlito syrichta | reverse complement strand
TAGAATAACTAAAACAATGTGCTAAAGAAAAATAAAGGGGGAGGACCCTGTCTACTCAATATCAATATTTATTGAGTAGCTACTGTAGTCAAGGCGAGGTGGTTCTGGTGGATGGTTGGGACATGGCAACGAAACTCAGTAGAGAATGAGAAAACACACAAACACACACATGACCAACTGGATTCTGACCAAAGTGCAAGAACAAGTCAGAGAAGGAAGGATTGTCTTTTCCACAAAGAGTGCTAGAGTCCTTGGATGTCCACTGATACAATAATAAAAATCAACCTATATTTCCCATCTCATATAAAATCTAATTCAAAATGAATCCTGGAGGCTGGGCATGGTGGCTCAGGCTTATTATCCCAGCACTTTGGGAGACTGAGG
>NW_007102352.1:0-377 GCF_000164805.1 Carlito syrichta | reverse complement strand
TGCGCTTCCCGGCGGAGGACGAGCTCCCAGACCTGAGCGGCCACAACAACCACATGGCCAAGGTGCTGACCCCCGAGCTGTACGCCGAGCTGCGCGCCAAGTGCACGCCGAGTGGCTTCACGCTGGACGACGTCATCCAGACCGGCGTGGACAACCCGGGTACGCGCGCCCCCCTCGGGGCCTGGGTCCCGGCATCCCCCGCCCGCGCAGCCGCAGGGTCCGCGGCGGCTCGCTCGGGCCTGGCGGTGACGTCACTGTCCCGTCCCGTGCCCCCCCCAGGCCACCCGTACATCATGACCGTGGGCTGCGTGGCGGGCGACGAAGAGTCCTACGACGTGTTCAAGGACCTCTTCGATCCCATCATCGAGGACCGGCAC
>NW_007102351.1:0-388 GCF_000164805.1 Carlito syrichta | reverse complement strand
CATTCCATTCCTCTCCATTCTATTCCATTACAGTTCATCCATTCCCTTCCACTACATTACATTTCTCTAATTCCATTTCATTCCATTCCATTCCTCTCCCTTCCATTCCATAACCCTCCTTTCCATACCTCTCTATTCCATTCTGCTCCTTTCCATTCTTCTCCATTCCATTCCATTCCTTTCCATTTTTGTCTATTCCATTCCATTTCACACCATTCTATTCTATTTCTATCCATTCCATTCTCTTCTCTTCCATTCTATTCCTCTCTATTACGTTGCTCTCCATTCCATTCCATTCCTCTCCTTTCTGTTTTATGCCTTTCCATTCCATTCTTGTGGAAAGCATTCCTTTCCTCTACATTCCGTTACATTCCTCTACATTCCAATC
>NW_007102350.1:0-408 GCF_000164805.1 Carlito syrichta | reverse complement strand
GCGCTGACGCCCCTCCCTCCGGCGCAGGCACCATGCGGCCGGTGCGGCGCAACTTCTACGACCCGTCGTCGGCGCCGGGCAAGGGCATCGTGTGGGAGTGGGAGAGCGACGGCGGCGCGTGGACGGCGTACGACATGGACATCTGCATCACCATCCAGAACGCCTACGAGAAGCAGCACCCGTGGCTCGACCTCTCGTCGCTGGGCTTCTGCTACCTCATCTCCTTCAGCGGCATGTCGCAGACCAACCGCCAGACGCGCCGGCGCCGCCGCCTGCGCCGCCGCCTGGACCTGGCCTACCCGCTCACTGTGGGCTCCATCCCCAAGTCGCAGTCGTGGCCCGTGGGCGCCAGCTCGGGCCAGCCCTGCTCGTGCCAGCAGTGCCTGCTGGTCAACAGCACGCGCGCCG
>NW_007102349.1:0-402 GCF_000164805.1 Carlito syrichta | reverse complement strand
GAACCACTTGCAGGGCAGCCCCTCCAGGTGGATGGTGTCCGGCCGCTCGCCGGGCAGCGTCTCGTTCATGTCGTGCGCGTCGCGGAAGAACGAGTCCCAGTCGTGGCGCGTGGGGAAGTCCAGCTTGAACTCGGCCGCGCGCACGCGCAGCGCGTCGGCGAAGCCACTGAGCTTGATGGTCTTGCCGTCCAGGCAGGCCAGGAAGGCCTGGACCAGCGCGCGGTTCTCCACCTCGCCCTCGAAGCGGATGAAGTCCATGGTGCTCTTGGCGATGCGCAGCGTGGAGAACTGGTGGCTGTGCACCATGGCCTTCAGCCGCTCCATGACCTCCCAGTTGGAGATGGACTTGCCCGGCTGGCGCAGCGGCGGCAGCGCCACGCTGATGGTCATCTTGGTGATGGG
>NW_007102348.1:0-312 GCF_000164805.1 Carlito syrichta | reverse complement strand
GATTAAGAAAACTAGCTAGCTAGACAGCTAACTACTTAAGTCAGCTTGCTGGCTAGCTAGTTAGGTAGTTAGTTAACTACTTAAGTCAGCTTGTTTGCCAGGTAGCTAGGTAGTTAGCTAAATATTTAAGTCAACTGGCTAGCTAGATAATTTGCTAGTTAGTTAATTCAGTTAGTTAAGTCAGCTGGCATGCCAGCTGACTAGCTAGGTAGTGAGCCAGTTAAAGCAGTTGGCTAGCCAGCTGGCTAGCTTGTTAATTAACCTAGTTAAGAGAGCTGGCAAGCCAACTGGCAATGTAGCTAGCTAGCTAGT
>NW_007102347.1:0-326 GCF_000164805.1 Carlito syrichta | reverse complement strand
GGGTCTCGAACCCGCGGGCTCAGGCAATCCACCCACCTCGGCCTCCCAAAGTGCTGGGATGACAGGCTGAGCCACCGAGCCCGGCCAATTCGGGGTCTTTAATGAAGGGTCTAGGCTCCTGCGACTCCCGGTGCGAGTTTCTTGTTCATTGTCCCCCACTTCACTGCTGTGAAGTGACTTCAAGTATCCGGATTCAATATTCTACAAGAGGAAGAGGGTCCCGTGGCTAAAATGCACACGGAGGGAGAAGGGCACAGCGCTGAACCCGAACCAACCACAAGTCTGAGCTCGGAGCCCGGGCGCAGCGGGGAGGCCGCGGCTCCGCC
>NW_007102346.1:0-327 GCF_000164805.1 Carlito syrichta | reverse complement strand
CCGGGAGCGGCCATTGCACTCCAGTCTGGGCGACAGAGTGAGAGTTCAACTCAAAAAAAATAAATAAATAAAAATAAAAATAATTGATAAAATTATATCATTATATCTAGAATGTGAAATTTACATATTTAATATGAAGTCACAAAGGTACATTTAAAAAGCATGGAGGGAAATGCATCAAAAGCCTAACAGTAATTAATTCTAGATTTTAGCATTATGATGATTATGTTTTTACACTTCTTTTTTTTTTTTTTTTGAGTTGGAGTCTCACTCTGTCGCCCAGACTGGAGTGCAGTGGCCGCTCCCGGCCCCCGCAGCCTCGGCCTG
>NW_007102345.1:0-318 GCF_000164805.1 Carlito syrichta | reverse complement strand
AAAGTTCATTAACTAGGACTCCTTTCACAGGAGGGCCAGTCACAGGTTATCCATCAAAAAGATAGGTTAGTTACTGGGACACCTATGTTTTAGAAGGCCCTTTAAGTGGAACAAGCCATCACAGAGGAGGGTGGCCACTGGGGCAAACATTATGCACAAGTGCCAGTTACTAGGACACCAATCAGAGAGGATGCCCTTTCATAGTGTCAGCCATAAGAGAAGAGGATCAGTTACTGGGACACCTATTATGGAGGAGCCCCAGTCACTCAGGCAACTCAAAGGGAGGAGAGCCAATCTATGGGACACACATCACAGAGG
>NW_007102344.1:0-338 GCF_000164805.1 Carlito syrichta | reverse complement strand
TTCATTTTGGGATGACTACATTTTGCTTCACCTGCTGCATCACATAGATGCTATTGAGGCGTTATACAGTGAACAAGTATGCAGGTATTTGGGTCATAAGGCTGATTCAGTTTGAATTATTTTCTTCTATACCCATTACATATGCTTTTCTATGTCACATCATAATGTGTTTATTTGAATACGTAATGGAGATAGAATGAGTAACTCTAGACACCAATATTAATCACCATTGGTAATTAAATATGAAAACATTGGTATTGTAATTATAATTGAATCATCTATCCAGGTCAAAACTAAGCATGGACACATTTCAAAATTGGAAATAAAAGCATACTCTT
>NW_007102343.1:0-391 GCF_000164805.1 Carlito syrichta | reverse complement strand
TTGTTCACAATAACAAGAACCTGGAACCAACCATGCTGTCCATCAAAAGAGGACTGGATTTTTTAAATGTGGTATATATACACAATGGAATACTACACAGCCATAAAAAAAAAAATCATGAATTTCGCAGCAACCTGGATGGAGCTACAGTCTATAATACTGAGTGATCTCTCACAGAAACAAAGATCTGAGTATCACACGTTGTCACTCATATAGTGGACCTTGAACATCTACCATAATACTTTATAAAAAGGACTGACAGTGGTGGAAACTATGGGAGGGTAAGGAGGGGAAGGGAGGTGGGACTAACGGTAGTCAATATCTGTATGGGGATGGGGAGACACCCCTTATCTGTCTAAGGAGGGGAAGGGAGGTGGGACTAACGGTAGTC
>NW_007102342.1:0-393 GCF_000164805.1 Carlito syrichta | reverse complement strand
GCCACCGCAGCCTCGACCTGCCGGGCTCCGGCGATCCTTCCTCCTCAGCCTTTCAAGTAGCTGGAACTACCATGCCCGGCTATTTTTGATTTATTGTAGAGACAAGGTCTCTTCAAGTCCCTGGGCGGGTCTCAAACCCGTGGACTCAGGCAATCCTCTCTCCTCGGCCTCCCAAAGCGCTGGGATGACAGGCTGAGCCACCAAGCCCGGCCAAAAGCTTACTCTTGAAAGAAGAGATTCGGCCGGGCTTGGTGGCTCAGCCTGTCATCCCAGCGCTTTCGGAGGCCGAGGTGAGCAGATTACCTGAGCTGAGGGTTCGAGACCCGCCTGGGCAAATTGGTGAGACCTCATCTCTACAATAAATCAAAAAATCAGCCGGGCGTGGTAGCGCGC
>NW_007102341.1:0-801 GCF_000164805.1 Carlito syrichta | reverse complement strand
GGAATGTAAATTGATTAATGACTATGTACATAATTGTTGTTATATTCCTGTGATAAAGTCATAGGAGTCAAGCACAAACAAACAAAAAGCATGTTTTTGCCTCATAACATCAGGATACATTTGAAATAAAATTGGGAAAAAATAGGCAATTAATAGGTACACATTCCCTTTAAAATATCTTATATCTATTGTAGTTTTGCACTGAATGTATTATTTCAGGTCAGAAAACTTTATTTTCTTTAAAAAGAAAATATTTTTAAAATTAAAAAACCTGATTCAGATGTACCTATATTTGCTATAAGAACCTAAGTAATTATTAGAAAATCCTTCTCTTTTCTGTGGGATTGTTAGAAAGCTGATCATACCTTGGTACTCAGTTACATTTCAGATCACCAATAATTTGTGAATGTGGTCATCAGAGAAAACCACAATTCTCTAACGATACTGTCCTGCCTAGAGGCCTGGCCCAGAGTAGGAGAGGCTGTGTTGGTCTCCTGGATTTGTTTGCTGTAGACTCCTCTGACTTAGAGGCAGAATCCACAGTGGGAAAGACCAGAGTCTTTGCAGTAGGTACCCTTCACTCAGCCTCTTGTCATCTGGGTGACCTTCACTATGTGTATTAGTTCCCTCTTGATGCATCACAGATGGCAGGAAAAATGGAGGCTCAACACAGCACAAGTGTATCATCTCACATCTTCCAGGTGCAGGATTGTGGGTGTGGTTCAAATGGGTCCTCTGCTCTGGGTTCGGCCTGCAATTCTCACTGGAATGTGGAAAAGAAATTCTCTCTTTTCCAAGCTT
>NW_007102340.1:0-542 GCF_000164805.1 Carlito syrichta | reverse complement strand
CGCCTCAGCCTTCCGAGTAGCCGGAACTACAGGCGTGGGCTACCATGCCCGGCTGATTTTTTTTGATTTATTGTAGAGATGAGGTCTTGCTGCCCAGGCGGGTTTCGAACCCGCGGGCTCAGGCAATCCACTCACCTCAGCCTCCCAAAGGCGCGGGATTACAGGCGGAGCCACCGAGCCCGGCTGGAAGTTAAATATCTTACTTTTACTCTCTCTGCTAGTGGCCACAGAGTTTTTGTGAACTTATCCCTAACAATAAACATTTAACAAACTAATAGTCCCCCTCCTATGTAAGATGAGAAATTAAATGTTCTCTTTCCCTTTTCTATCCTTTGTTAATTTTAATATATTATAGTCATAAGTATGCTCTCCTCATTTTTACAACTTTTATTATTTTCCATTTTAAAGATATTATCAGTTTTATAACCATATTTGCCTGTACCTTAAACTGTCTTTAGTGCTCACACCCAGCCATACCTAACTCATTTTCTGCTTATTTTTCTTTTCTTTTTTTTTTTTTTTTTTTTTTTTTTTTTTTTTTT
>NW_007102339.1:0-316 GCF_000164805.1 Carlito syrichta | reverse complement strand
GTCCCGGGCCGGCCTGCCCGCCCTTCCCCGAAGCCCCTGCCCTCGGCTGCGACTGCCCGAGGCCTCCGAGCAGAGTCGGACTCAAGGCCAGGCGCGTGGCTCGAGCCTGTCATCCCAGCACTTTGGGAGGCCGAGTCCATGGGTTCGAGACCAGCCCGGGCAGCTCGGCAAGACCTCATCTCTACAGTACGTCAAAACGTCAGCCGAGCATGGTGGCGCGTGCCTGTGGGTCCAGCTGCGTGGAGGCGGGGCGGAAGGCTCGCGGGAGCCCGCAGGTCGAGGCTGCGGGGGCCCTGAGCATGCCACTGCACTCCAG
>NW_007102338.1:0-846 GCF_000164805.1 Carlito syrichta | reverse complement strand
TCTTGAACCTGCGGGCTCAGGCAATCCACTCACCTCAGCCTCCCAAAGGCGCGGGATTACAGGCTGAGCCACCGAGCCCGGCTGGAACCATATATAGTAGCCTAGTCTTGCAAGCACAGTTGATTTAATCATCCCATAGACAATTGTAGTGAACCTACTGTGTACAGACACTGTCCTAGAAAGAGAGGAAAAGCATGATAAGACTTCCATGTCAGAAAACTTGTTAGCACTGCTGTGAACTTGTGGTGACAAGTGGAACTGGGCCTGATGGAGGAATCTATGCAAAAACTGTTGGAAGTCTGCATTGTGACAGTGACAGAGGCAAAGAAGATAGAAGTTGATAAGCCACATAGAATATATACAACAAATTAACATTGAACTGGGCCCTGAGGGTCAGGGAGAGGAAGTCAAGAATAATGGCATTTTATAAGAAAGCTAAGCTTGAAAATTTCAATCTCCAAAAAAGGCTTTGTAGGTATACATGAAACACAGTTATTTAGTTCTGCAAAATTATACTAAATTACTATCAATTACATAAACATTAGAATTATTGCCAAAAAGACAGCACATTTTAGAATCATCAGTTTGACCTTCTGCAAAATGTGTTATTAGGGACACCGGTCCTATGAGATATTACATGGAATAAGACTTTTTGATGGTCAAATAAGTTTGTGAGAAAAAGAATAATATTCCCCAAACCTTCTAAAGCCTCGGCTCCTATAGAAAGGGACTTTTAAAAATCTATGTGTTTCCCACACTTAAAGATTATAGAATTATGTAATATAATTCATATGTTCTACAAACATGCTATTAAGATACAGATTTTTGTGCCACATAAGTTGTAAT
>NW_007102337.1:0-311 GCF_000164805.1 Carlito syrichta | reverse complement strand
CTCTGGTGCGAGAAGGGGGTGCAGGTGCTGCTGACCACGGTGGGCGCCTTCGCCGCCTTCGGCCTCATGACCATCGCCATCAGCACCGACTACTGGCTCTACACGCGCGCCTTCATCTGCAACACCACCAACCTCACGGCCGGCGACGACGCGCCCCCCCACCGCGGGGGCGGCGGCCCTCCCGAGAAGAAGGACCCGGGTGGCCTCACCCACTCGGGCCTCTGGCGGATCTGCTGCCTGGAAGGTAGGTGGGCAGCCCCGCCGCGCGCCCTCCCAGAAGCTTCCTCAGGTCTGCCCCTTCCCAGTCCCGG
>NW_007102336.1:0-445 GCF_000164805.1 Carlito syrichta | reverse complement strand
CCCCCCATAGTTTCCCACTACTGTCAGTCATTTTCTTATAGGATTACATTGGATGTTCAAGGTCCATTATATGAGTAAGAACATGTGATACTCGGATCTTTGTTTCTGTGAGAGGTCACTCAGTATTATAGACTCTAGTTCCATCCAAGTTGCTGTGAAATTCATGATTTTGTTCTTTTTTATGGCTGTGTAGTATTCCATCGTGTATATGTACCACATTTTAAAAATCCAGTCCTCTTTTAATGGGCAGCATGGTTGCTTCCAGGTTCTTCCTATTGTGAACAATGCTGCGATAAACATACGAGTGCAGATATCTTTTTTATAGAGTCATTTGAGTTCTTCAGGGTATATTCCCAGTAGGCAGATTGTGGAGTCATATGGGACATTGATTTTTAGAGCTTTTAGGAATCGCCACACTGCTTTCCACAGAGGTTGCACTAGTTTA
>NW_007102335.1:0-426 GCF_000164805.1 Carlito syrichta | reverse complement strand
TTCTGCGTGCCCCTCCCCACCCAGCCGTCGTCTTCAGCCTGACGGGCAGCGCCCGCCGCGGTGCCGCTGCCCGGTCACCAGCAGGGCCTGCGGCCACTCCTTCCCTCGCGGACGCTGTCTCGTGGACGCAGAGCTGGTCGCAGGCTCCCTCGCCGAGAGCCTTCCGTGGCTCCCTCGTGCTCCTGGCGTCTGCCCGCCTGGGCTCTGCCCACAGCCCGCCAGGCTTTGCTGCCTCCCGGGCACTCCTCCCAGCTCCCCAGCGCGCTGTGCCAGGCCCCTTCCGACCCCGGGGCCGTTGCGCGCGCCCTGCCCGCCCCGGGAACACACCTTCCGCTTTCCACCTGGCACTCCTACGCTTCCTGGCCCGCTCTCTACGCTCCCTTTCCGGGCAGCCCGAGCCAGCCGCCCCCCACCCCGCCCAGCCGC
>NW_007102334.1:0-345 GCF_000164805.1 Carlito syrichta | reverse complement strand
GTTTTCTAAATTTATTGTAATTAGTCAGTAAATTATATGATGCTATGGTCTTTGATGGTCTTAAGTGATGCTATGGTCTTAAAAAGGCCACTGGAAAAAAATGTTAAGGCATTTTCCTGTACTATTTCCAAAGGGCCCTGTTGTATTCCTAGAATACAACCTTTTGAAGCATGTGCACAATGACATCATAATTCCACATTTATACCATTTTCTAGGATTCAAGTAACCACAGTGATAAATGAGATTTATTATTCTGAACCTGAGTCACGTACCCACCACTAACTGTTGAACTTTGAGTTAGAAAACTATTTTCAGTGCTGATTTCATGGGGTGGAGGAATGGATT
>NW_007102333.1:0-801 GCF_000164805.1 Carlito syrichta | reverse complement strand
TTTAAGACATTAATCCATTTGCACTTGGTTACAAACGATGTAAAGGGAAATCTAATTTTTGTATGTTTTCCTGTGCAAACCAATTGTTTCCACATGAACTTGTTGGACTTATCTATCCTTTCCTCCAATTCTTTGTAAAATCACGTCTATCGTACATTGTTGTACGTGGGTCTCTCATTTAGCTTTATCACCTTAATTTGCTGCACATTTATTAACTTAATCTGAGCCAATATCACATTATTTTAATTACCACAACTTTAAATTAGAGTCTGCGTATCAACTAGAGGAAATGACTCTTCCACCGCCACTGCCTAAACACTTAGTCAACTAAATGGCCATGGCTATTTTTGCTCCTTTACCAGTCTGCAAGAACTTGATAATTAGCTTATTAAGTTCCATAAAAAATCCTGAAGAGACAAAATACAAAATTATTTAAGAGAGCATCTCAGACAGCTAGTACTTGCACTTACTAGTCATGTTGCAAGACACAAACAAGTCTACAATCATAGTCATATATAAAATGAATACACAATTGCCAATTGTTCTGAGGTTTAAATGAGTTAATGCATTCAAAGTGCTTGGACTAGTGCCAGACATTTATTAAAAACTGGAAATTTAAGAGAAACTGAACTGTAGTTATTTACAGATAATTTAGGTGAGCAATATAATAATTTGTTCTTCTTATCCCTGAAACTAGTCCACTTCTCTATTTAGGTGATCCTTTACCATCTATAATTGATTTTATAATCATCCCCATAAGGATGACCGTTTTTTAAGATGTATGCCTGGCCATGCTCGATG
>NW_007102332.1:0-339 GCF_000164805.1 Carlito syrichta | reverse complement strand
GCTTTTCAGTTTGATGAGGTCCCACTTGTCTATCTTATCTCTTATGGCATGGACATTTAGTGTTTTGATCAGGAATTGGTTGCCTATTCTGATTTCCATAAATGTGTTACCTGCACTTTCTAAGATTCTTATAGTTTGAGGTTTTATGTTTAGGTCTTTGATCCATTTGGAGTTGATGTTTGTGTATGGTGATTGGTAGGGGTCTTGTTTTAATCTTCTGCATGTGGTCAACCAATTTTCCCAGCACCATTTCTGAATACGTTCTCCTCCTCTCCCAGTAGTTGTTAGTGGAGGCTTCATCAAAGATGAGTTGGTTGAGAAATTGAAGTTTTGCTTCTG
>NW_007102331.1:0-316 GCF_000164805.1 Carlito syrichta | reverse complement strand
CAAAGGCGCGGGATTACAGGCTGAGCCACCGAACCCGGCTCATAGTGTGTTCTTATACAAATCTAGATGGTATAGCCTACTACACTCCTAGGCTATAATACTGTAGCCTATTGGTCCTAGGCTACAGACCTGTGTAGCATGTGACTGTACTGAATACTATTGGCAGTAGTAACACAATGACTATCATATCACTAGGCACTAGGAATTTTTCAGTTCCAGTATAATCTTAGTGGACTGCCATTCTACATGCTGTTCATTGCTGATCAAAAGTCATTAAGTATATGGTGCATGGCTGTATCTCAAAAGCATTATGCTT
>NW_007102330.1:0-369 GCF_000164805.1 Carlito syrichta | reverse complement strand
CCTGCGAGATGGAGGGGAAGGGGGAGGTGTGCGGGCCAGCAAGGCCTGCCACCCCCACTTCCTTCGCGATCGAGGAGAGCTGGGACTCGTCACCCATCCCCCTTGGGTGGCAGGGCCGAGGCTCTCGGTGGTGCGGGGGAGGAAGGGGTTGAGGGCCCGAGGGGGCGAGGCGAGCAGGCCGAACTCCGGGGTGCGGCGGGCAGGCCAGGAAGCCGCGACCCGGGAAGGCTGCGGCCGTGGCCAGCTTTCTGCAGACGCAGCGATCTTCCTCCAGGCTGAGGTGGCCGCGCAGGGCTGGGGCCGCGGGACCGGGGGCCTGGTGGGCGCGGGGCTGCTCTGGGCCTCCAAGACCCTTCGCCTGCCAGCCCG
>NW_007102329.1:0-840 GCF_000164805.1 Carlito syrichta | reverse complement strand
GCTGACTAAAGTCAGCTGACCAGTCAGCTCACTTGAAGGCTGACTAGTTAAATCAAGTGAGCAATCAGATCACTTGACAGAAGACAAGTTAAGTCAGCTGTCCAGTTGGCTCACTCGCTGGCCGACTACTTAAGTCAACTGAGCAGTCGGTTCACTTGCCGGCCGACTAGTTAAGTCAACTCACCTGTTGGCTCACATGCTGGCCGACTAGTTAAGTCAGCTAATCAATTGGCCAACTATTCGGCCAACTAGTCGGCTGACTAGTTAGGTCAGCTAACTAATCGGCTGAATAGTTGGCCGAATAATTAGGTTGGCAAACTAACCAGCCAACTAGATAACCGAGCTAACTAGTCACCCAACTCGTCAGTCAGCTAGTTAACCAAGTTAACTAGTTGACCGACTAGTCGGCCAACTTGTTAAGCCAGCTAACAAGTCAGCCGAGTAGTCAGCCAAGGTGTTAAACCAGCTAACTATTCAGCTGACTCGTCAGCCAACAAGTTAAGTCAGCTAGTTAAGTCAGCTGGCCAGCCAGCTGGCTAGCTAGGTAGGCATCTAGTTAAGTCAGTTAGTTAAGTCAGCTGGCTAACTAGTAAAGTCAGTTACTTAAGTCAGTTGGTTAGCCAGCTGCCTAGCATGGTAGCTAGCTAGTTAAGTCAGCTGGCTTGCCAGCTGGCTAGCTAGTTAAGTCACCTAGTTAAGTTAGCTCACTGGCCAGCATGTTAGTTAGGTAGTTAGGTAGTTAAGTCAGCTGGCAAGCCAGCAGACTATGTAGGTAGGTAGCTAGTAAAGTCAGCTGCCTAGCCATCAGGCTATCTAGTTATGGAGGCTAGTTAAGTCTGC
>NW_007102328.1:0-429 GCF_000164805.1 Carlito syrichta | reverse complement strand
GGGCCCGCCGGTGCCGCCTGCAGGGTGCCCACCGCGCGGGCCCCACCGTGGGGCTGCACGAGGCGCACGGCACCGCCGACGTCCAGCGACAGCAGGCCCTGGGGAGTCGCGGCCCAGGTGTGCACGGCCAGCGGCTCCCTGGGGGACAGCAGCCCGGGAAGGCCGCGGAGCAGGGCCCGGAAGTCACAGGTGTCCCCGCGTGCGAGGTCCAGGCTCTTGCCGTGCGAGAGGCCAAGGCACGGGGCGGCCACGGTCACTCTGCCCTTGGCCGGGCTCCAGAGGAGCACGACGTGGGCCACGCCGGGCCAGGCGCCGGCGGCGGGCGCCAGGAAGAGGTCCCTGCGGGAGGCCAGCAGCGCGAGCGGAGGGCAGTGGTGCAGCAGGACGTGCGCGGGGCCCAGGCTGGAGCCGGCGTCCCCGCCGGGTTCC
>NW_007102327.1:0-312 GCF_000164805.1 Carlito syrichta | reverse complement strand
CCTCCGTTTAAGCCTAAGAGTTGATTTCTTAGGATACAGCCCGCCCTGCAGGAACCACACGCTTGGACTTCCACTCTGTGCACGACAAATGACCGCGCGCGGGCCAGGGCCAGGGTGACCCCTCTGGAAGGACACCCAGAAGTGCCAGAAGTAAATAAGTGCTCGAGGAGGGTTGTGTTAAGCTTTTCTGGATCTAGGTGTTCACCAAGCACTTCTCCATGCCCGGCGGCGCCAGAAAAAGAGCTGGGCGGGCAGAGGGTGGCGGCGGGAACGGCAGGAGCGGCGCGGCTCCGGACGGCTCAGACGCGCCCG
>NW_007102326.1:0-444 GCF_000164805.1 Carlito syrichta | reverse complement strand
TCGAACCCGCGGGCTCAGGCCATCCGCTCACCTCAGCCTCCCAAGGCACGGGATGACAGGTTGAGCCACCGAGCCTGGCCTATACCTGCTTTGAAGAAACACAAAGGCTGGTACCGCAGCTCACGCCCATCAGCCCAGTCCTTTGGGAGGCCGAGGCGGGAGGATGGCTTGAGGCCAAGAGTTCGAGACCAGCCCGGGCGACCCAGCCAGACCTCGTCTCGGCAAAACAGATCTGAACTCGAGCCGGGGGGGGGTGGCACCCGCAGTCCCGAATGGGAGGCTGAGGCGGGAGGCTCACCCGAGCCCAGGAGGTCGAGGCTGCAGTGAGATGTGATTGGGCCCCTGCACTCCCGCCCGGGCCGCAGAGGGAGACCCCGACTCAGAAGGGAAAAAAAGCCCAGCGCAGACAGGAGTCCAAGAGGGGCTGTGGGGGGTGCGGGAGGC
>NW_007102325.1:0-367 GCF_000164805.1 Carlito syrichta | reverse complement strand
ACTTGGATGGACTTAGAGTCTATAATACTGAGTGATCTTTCACAGAAACAAAGAACTGAGTATCACATGTTTTCACTCATAAGTGACTTTGAATGACTATGGTAATACTATAAGAAGAGGATGGGCAGTAGTGGGGAACTGTGGGGGGTGGGGGAGTGTGAGGGCAGGAGATGGGATTGGCAGGAGTGGGAATTTGCCTGGGAAAGGGAAGCACACCTCGTCAACAAGGGTGCCTGCAAAACGAATATTTGTATCCCTAACCCTGAATTGTACTCTACGACTTTAAAATAAAAAATTTAAGAGTTAAAAAAATAAGCCGGGCTCGGTGGCTCAGCCTATAATCCCGCGCCTTTGGGAGGCTGAGGTG
>NW_007102324.1:0-314 GCF_000164805.1 Carlito syrichta | reverse complement strand
TTATTGTAGAGATGAGGTCTCGCTGCCCAGTCGGGTCTCGAACCCGCGGACTCAGGCAATTCACTCACCTCAGCCTCCCAAAGGAGCGGGATTACAGGCTGAGCCACCGAGCCCGGCTTTTTCATTTTTTTAAACTATTTTTTATTTTAAAATTGTGGGGTACAGTTAAGGGTTAGGTATATAAATATGCATCGTACAGGAACCTTGTTGATAAGGGGTGTCCCCCCCAACCACAGACAGATATTGACTACCAGTAATCCCACCACCCTTGCCCTCCCTGCCCCCCCATAGATTCCCACCACTGTCGATCCTTT
>NW_007102323.1:0-308 GCF_000164805.1 Carlito syrichta | reverse complement strand
TACCTTGAATTGCCAGCAGGTGGTGCTATCTCAGCTGCTCACCCCAGAGGGGGTGGAGCCAGACAGAAGTCACGCAGTGGCTGGAGATGAGAGCCTGCCTCAGGGGACTCGGGAGGAGACCCACAGCCGGCAGGACATCACCATGGCAGCAGAGGTGGCAGCGATCCCAGCAGATCTTGCCTGCAGGGGCTTCAAGGACTGAAGTTATGGATCGCCTCAGGCATGGGTGGTGCGATGCACTATGGCTGCCACGGAGGCTGTGGCGGCGCCGGCAGCTGCTGTGTCTGCTGCTGCAGTGGCTGTTCAGA
>NW_007102322.1:0-870 GCF_000164805.1 Carlito syrichta | reverse complement strand
TCAAAGAACATGGATAACTGTAGTAGGATGAATAATGTTTCCTCCTCAATAGTAATTTTCTAAGAGTTCTGAGTATTAATCCCTGAAATCTGTGAATATTACATTATATTTAAAAATAATAATAATAAAAGAACTGTGCATGTGTGATTAAGTTAAGGATCTTGAGATGGGGAAATTATCTTGGATTATCCAGATGGTCCTTAAATACAATTGCATGTATTCTTTTTGTTGGTGTTCACTCAAGCTTTTTATTGATATTCATCTATAAGCAAACAAAATAATTAACACAACTTTCAACAAATTCCAACTGGTTTTTCATACTCTAGGAAAGAGTGATCAAATTTAAGGATTCCTTATAATGTGCTACCTAGCACTCCTGCTGGTCTAAATGGCCACACCCCAACAACAGAAAGCCAAAATATTGTTTTGCCACCGCACACCAGTTTGGATGACAGAGACTCCAACTCAAAAAAAAAAAAAAATTAACTAGACATGATGGTGTGTGCCTGTAGTTTTAGCTACTTGGAAGGCTGAGGCAGAAGGATTGCTTGAGCCCAGCAGATCAAGGCTGTGGTAGCCAAGAACATGCCACTGAACTCCAGCTTGGGCAACAGAGTGAGACTTCAACTAAAAAAAAAAAAAAGTTAAAAAAAAAAAAAGTTATGAGGCTAGAGTGCTGTGGCACAATTATAGCTACTCAATGCAGCCTTAAATTCCTGAGTTCAAGCGATCCTCATGCCTAAGCCTCTCAAAGTACTGGGACTATAGGCATGAGCCGCTGCACCCAGCCTGAACTCAACATTTCTTTGTTTGTTTGTTTGTTTGTTTGTTTTTTGAGTTGGAGTCTCACTCTGTCGCCCAGACCAGAGT
>NW_007102321.1:0-306 GCF_000164805.1 Carlito syrichta | reverse complement strand
CGGCTGCCTCGGAGGAGGCGGAGGCTCGGCCGCCTCGGAGGAGGAGGCGGAGGCTTGGCCGCCTCGGAAGAGGAGGCGGGCGCAGCAACTCCACCGCCTCGGAGGTGGGGGTGGCGGCGCCTCCGCTGCCTTGGAGGGGCGGTGGTGCCTCCGCTGCCTCGGAGGAGGCCGCGCGGCTCTGCCACCTCGGAGGAGGCCGCGGCTCACCCCAGGCACTGGCGGGGCGATGTGGAATGGTTGCGATGTGGAATGGTTGCTGGTCGTAATGGCAGCTGCAGCCACCACAGTAGCTGCCCAGACCTTGGC
>NW_007102320.1:0-326 GCF_000164805.1 Carlito syrichta | reverse complement strand
TCTTTACTAAAAAAAAAAAAAAGAAAGAAAGAAAATTAGGATTGTTTGAGGTCAGGGGTTCGAGACCCGCCTGGCCCACGTAGCGAGATCCCATCTCTACTAAAAAAAAAAGAAAAGAAAAGAAAGAAAAATTAGGATTTGTTTGAGGTCAGGAGTTCGAGACCCGCCTGGCCCATGTAGCGAGATCCCATATCTACTAAAAAAAAAAAGAAAGAAAAACTAGGATTTGTTTGAGGTCAGGGGTTCGAGAACCGCCGGGCGCGGGCTGCCCGTTGCCATGGCGACGCGTCGCGGGGGTGGGGGAGGGGCGGGGGAGCGGACGCGTT
>NW_007102319.1:0-302 GCF_000164805.1 Carlito syrichta | reverse complement strand
TAGCAAAAACATGGAACCAACCATGTTGCCCATCGAAGCTGGACTGGATTTTTAAAAATGTGGTACATATACACAATGGAATATTATACAGCCATAAAGAAGGACAAAAATATGGACTTGGATGGATTTAGAGTCTATCATACTCAGTGATCTATCACAGAAACAAAAAACAGAGCACTGTATGTTCTCACTCAGCAGACCTTGAACAACTATAACACTGTAAGAAAGGGATTGGCAGTAGGGGGAAACTGTCAGGGAAGGGGGGGTGGGATTGGCAGTTAAGGGAAACTGCCAGGGGAGGG
>NW_007102318.1:0-313 GCF_000164805.1 Carlito syrichta | reverse complement strand
GTCTCGCCTGCCCAGGCGGGTCTCAAACCCGCAGGCTCAGGCAATCCACTCACCTCAGCCGCCCAAAGGCGCGGGATTATAGGCTGAGCCACTGAGCCTGGCTTAATTTTTGATTTATTGTAGAGATCAGGTCTCACCAAGTTGCCCAGGCAGGACTCAAACCCTCGGGCTCAGGCAATTCGCTCACCTCAGCCTCCCAAAGCGAGGGCGTTACAGGCTGAGCCAACAAGCCCGGCTTAATCCATTTTTAGTTGTTTTTTTTTTTTTGAGTTGGAGTCTCACTCTGTCACCCAGGCTGGAGTGCAGTGGCCAC
>NW_007102317.1:0-323 GCF_000164805.1 Carlito syrichta | reverse complement strand
CAAAGCCAGAAGACCCTCATAAGGAAGAACAGAATATTGCAGAAGAGAAATAAAAGCAACTCAACCTTCCCTCAAAAACAGAATTAAAGAAGGGGAGGGAAAGGGGGAGAGAGAGAAAAATCTGCACAAAATGAAGAAAAACCAAAAGAAACGTATGAGTCTCTCCCAGACCCCTGGGAGGGCAGACACTGAGAAAACTGACTTTGGAATGCAAAAAATAAAGAGCCCCCAGAATGAAGGGTCTCAAACTACAAACCTAGAATTCAAGACATTAATGGAGAGATTAAAAAGAATTGAGGAGACACAAGAAGAAACTGGGAAGG
>NW_007102316.1:0-334 GCF_000164805.1 Carlito syrichta | reverse complement strand
GTTTCCACCTTTTCATCTAATTTTAAGCTTAACTTTTAATAAATCTATTTGTGTTTAAATATTTTGAGTATGCTATTTCTGTTCCTAAAAATCAGAAGAAGAAATACAAGAGCAAAGTCATATTCAACTTTATACTTTTCCAGTGAAAAGTATAAAGTTGAATATGACTTTGCTCTTGTATCACTAGTCCCATGAGCACAAAGGTGGGAACAACGGACACTGCTAAAGGAGGAAAGTATGAGGAATAAGGGCCACATAACTACATGCTGGGTGTCAGGTCCACTACTGGGGAAAAGAGGACTCACTAGAAGTCCAAACCACACTTGTACATAAT
>NW_007102315.1:0-383 GCF_000164805.1 Carlito syrichta | reverse complement strand
GGCCGGGCTGGCCACGGTGGGCGCCTGGGCCAAGCCTCAGAAGCATGGCCGCCGGTGCTTCTCAGGTCCTGGAGGCTCCAGGTGGCCCGACCTCTAAGGATGCTGGCCTGGAGCAGGTGGCTGCTTCCCTCTCTTCGGTGGGGACACAAGTCCTCGCAGGATGGGGGCTGGTGGCCTCTCGGGCCCTGAAGGGTCCAGCCTCAAGGAGGCCGAGGGAAACTCTGGGCAGAGGGGCTCTGTGGGGGTTGGCATCCAGTGAAAAGCTCGGGTGCCCGGGCCCGGCGTCTGGGAGGCTGTCCTGGCTGGGCTCGGGGACATAGATGCCCAAGTGGAGCCCAGTGGATGGCAGCAGCGCCTGCCCGGCCTGTGTGTCCGGAGAGGGG
>NW_007102314.1:0-328 GCF_000164805.1 Carlito syrichta | reverse complement strand
TTTTTTTTTTTTTTTTTTTTTTTTTTTGAGTCAGAGTCTGACTCTGTCACCTAGGCTGGAGTGCAGTGGCATACTCATGGCCACTGCAGCCTCGACCTGCTGGGTTTACGTGATCCTTCTATCTCAGCCTTCCAAGTAGCTGGGATTACAAGTACATGCCACCATGCCCAGCTAGTTTTTGTGATTTACTGTGGAGACAAGGTCTCACCAAGTTGTCCAGGTTGGTCTCAAACCCCTGAGCTCAGGCAATCCTCTTGCCTGGGCCTCCCAAAGTGCTGGGATTACAGACTGAGCCACTGTGCCTGGCCTTTTTTTTTTTTTTTGAGTT
>NW_007102313.1:0-313 GCF_000164805.1 Carlito syrichta | reverse complement strand
GTGTGTGTGTGTGTGTGTGTGTGTGTGTGTGTGTGTGTGTGTGTGTATTACTAGTATAGAGACAGTTTATATATATATACACATGTATATTTATATATTTTATATATATATATATATATATATATACACGCTGGAAAATAATATAAAATTGAATTGTAGAGTGGAAACAAATCCAGAATACATGGGCAAAAGAAAATCACTAGCACATGTTTAACAGGGTATCCATTCAATAATGTTTATAATAGAATATATATATATATATTTTTTTTTTTTTGAGTTGGCATCTCACTCTGTCACCCAGACTGGAGTGCAG
>NW_007102312.1:0-322 GCF_000164805.1 Carlito syrichta | reverse complement strand
GGAGGGGTGGGGGGGAGAGAGGGAGGGGAAAAAATGGGAGCTTCTGGGGAGAGATATTTTCACTATATATCCTTCTGTACTTTTTACATTTTGTACTGTGTTGCATGTTTTCCATTTTCAAAAAGTAAATTACATATTTCTGAAATTTAAAAAGACAAGGTCCCCTGTTCAGAAATTATTAAGAATTTTAAAGCCAGGCTTGGAGGCTCAGCCTGTAATCCCGCGCCTTGGGGAGGCTGAGGTGAGTGGATTGCCTGAGCCCGCGGGTACGAGACCCGCCTGGGCAACTTGGCAAGACCTCATCTCTACAATAAATCAAAAA
>NW_007102311.1:0-791 GCF_000164805.1 Carlito syrichta | reverse complement strand
GTCAAGTGTGCTTCTTCCTGGTTCTCTCCAAAACCAGCTTGTGCAGGACATCAGGTGGAGGGAAGAACTGAAGCCTGGGCTATAGTGTACAAACCGTTATCTTAGCCTTTACAGTGGAAGTACATCACATTCTGTTTCTTTTATTTCTGCAAAAGATGCTAATTCCTGCCAATGTTAAGTTTCAGATTTACCCTTATTTGTTTAACTAAATTGTAATTAAATTGCTCTGAGTAGTTATAAATAATTTTTTGATCATATATGCCTGTTCACAGTCTACTCAGATGTCACATTTATAAGTGAAGGCATTTTAAAATTAGATGTCAATCTTTATTTTCATCATTTACACTTGTTAGAGGAGCAAATTATCTGTTACAATTATTTTCTATACATCTACAATAGATCTAAATATGCCAAGGATATATGTACTAAGATATATAACTATGCCAACAAAGCAGAGAAAATAGGTCATTTTTTTTCATTTGGAGTACTGGAATTGCGGTGTTCAAAGCATCCTTAATGAATATTTTTAATCCCTAGCTTTTGTCAGTATTGTAAGTACTGATATGTTGCTTGCCTTATTAATACTGCTTTTAAAAAATAGTCTCTAAAGCTAGAGATAAGAGTTTGTTTATGGAAAATATGCAACTAATTGAAACTTAAAGCTCCTCTTTAAAAAGAAAGCTTGGGAAAGATTGTGTGGCAAGAAATCAAGGAGCACGAGAAGTTACTTTCAAGCCTCTCTAAGTGCAAATTCATGAGAATTATCGAAAATTTGAGTTTTATACTTCTTT
>NW_007102310.1:0-340 GCF_000164805.1 Carlito syrichta | reverse complement strand
TTTGTGTGTGTGTGTGTGTGTGTGTGTGTGTGTGTGTGTGTGTGTGTGTCTGTTGTGAATAGGATCATGCTTTTAATTTGGGTCTCTGTCTGCTTTTTGAGGGTGTATAGCAATGCAATGGTCTTTTGCACATTTATTTTGTACCCTGAGACTTTGCCAAAGTCTTTTATCACAGCAAGCAGGTTTTTGACAGATTCTCTTGGATTTTCAAGGCATAGGATCATATCATCAGCAAAGAGGGATAACTTGACTTCCTCTTTCCATATTTGGATACCCCTGATTCCTTCTCTTGTCTAATTGCCCGAGCTAGGACTTCCAACACAATGTTGAACAAGAGGGG
>NW_007102309.1:0-327 GCF_000164805.1 Carlito syrichta | reverse complement strand
GGCCGAGGACAGGCCTCAGGACGGAGCCGCAGGCTGGTGGCCCACAGGCACCTCCCAGCCGGCCCAGGAGACCTCCCCGTGGGGCGGGGAGCACCTGCCAGCGCCATCCCCGGCCTCTGCAGACTCCTCCTCCCTGCATCTGCCCAGAAGCCCTGACCCCGCGTCCTGCCATGGCGGGCGTGGGGCTCGTTCATTCAAGGGTCAAGGAGGTGTCCCCGTTCATTATGCATGACCACGGCTCCTTCTGCCGACGTCCCGCCCGAGCGCCCACCGCTAATGACACCGCGTCCCCCAGCCGCCTGGCCCCGAGAACGAGCCGCCGGGCGC
>NW_007102308.1:0-380 GCF_000164805.1 Carlito syrichta | reverse complement strand
TGCTGGGTACCATCCATTCACCTAGGTATTCATGGGAGTCTTCCCTTCCTGCTTGAGGCATGAGAAAAGAAAAGAATTTGCGCCAAGCACAGTGGCTCACGCCTATAATCCCAGCACTTTGGGAGGCCAAGGCAAGAGGATTGCCTGAGCCTAAAGGTTCGAGACCAGCCTAAGCAACATGGCAAGAGTTCATCTCTACAATAAATTTAAAAATTAGCTGAGTGTGGTGGTACGCACCTGCAGTTCCAGCTACTTGAAAGGCTGAGGATCACCTGAGCTCAGCAGGTCAAGGCTGTGGTAGCTGTGACTGTGCCACTGTACTCCAGCCTGGGCGACAGAGTTAGACTCTGACCAAAAAAAAAAAAAAAAAAAAAAAAAAC
>NW_007102307.1:0-388 GCF_000164805.1 Carlito syrichta | reverse complement strand
GTCTCCCCCTCCCCCGTCTCCCCTCTATATCTACACACATCTATATCCACATCCACCTATCCATAGCTGTGTGTGGTGTATGTATGCACATCACTGTACGTTTTAACGTTTCTCCCCCGTCCTCTCCGCAAACCAGCCAACCCCGAGCGTCCACCAGGGGGCGCCGGGGGCGGCGAGCGCGGCGGCTCCCCCGCGCTTGGAGAGGGGGAGACCGACGCCGCAGCGATGGAGACCGGTTTCCTCCTTCAAGCATCGGTGTGAGAAGCGAGCGGAGCCGCGGTGTTTCGGGGGGACTGTGTCGCACGCCCCCTCCCGCGGGTCGGTGGCGTCTGGGGCCGCGCCCCGCTCGCGGGCCCCATGGAGAGGCGCTGGCGGCGGCGGCGGGCGG
>NW_007102306.1:0-359 GCF_000164805.1 Carlito syrichta | reverse complement strand
CCCTATGACGGCAACTCGTCTGTAATTGGTGTCCCTGTGACTGGCTATTCTCCACGGTTTGTGCTCCAATGACTAGCCCTCCTCTGTGGTGGATGCCACAGTGATAAACCTTTTTCTGTGATGGGTGTCCCAGTGACTAGCCCTCATCTGTGATAGATGCCTTTATGACAGGTCTTCCTCTGTTATGGGTGCCACAATGACTGAACCTGCCCTATGAATGGTACCCCAGTGACTAGCCCTCATCTGTGATAATTGCCCAAGTGACTAACGTCCTCCATTATTGGGGCCCAAGTGACTAGCCCATCTCTGTGATGGGTGCCCCAGTGACTGTCCTTTCTATATAATGGTGCCACAGTGAC
>NW_007102305.1:0-331 GCF_000164805.1 Carlito syrichta | reverse complement strand
GCAGCTGAGATAAAGACCATCTGGAGTGAGGGAGAGCACCACCTGCTGGCGATTCAAGCCCACCACCAGCAAGCGCTGGTCCAAGGCTTGGGGACCCTCAGTCCCACACAGGGCCGGATACTGTGGCCCCCTGCTGCTGCTGTTCCACCACGTGCATGGGAGTCTCGGGTCTCAGCTAGTTCCCTGGCTACATTGTCTCTCATCATCACCAAGCTGCTGGTCACTCAGGGAGGCTCTGGACGCCTGCCCCTCAGAGACATCAGTCCCATTCCTGGTTGAAGTACCCTGTGGTGGGCCCAGGGCCACTCTCACTACTCACCGCCTGCTGTTG
>NW_007102304.1:0-317 GCF_000164805.1 Carlito syrichta | reverse complement strand
CCCCGCCCTCGCGCCCTCGCCCCCCAGCTCCGCCTTCTCTGCGGGCCCGGGCCTCTCGGGCGCCCAGCCAGCCTCTTCCTTTACGTCGGGGGGGCTGAGATCCCGAGAGGGCGGGGCTCCGGCAGCAGGGGCCGAGTCCCGGCTCTTTCTGGTCAGGTCCTGGGGCCCGAGGTCGTCGTCTGCTGGGGAAGGGCGAGGGAGAGGGGCTCAGCGGCGGGCGGGGTCACCCTTCCCCACGCAGAGGGCTCCAGCCTGGCTGCTCACCCCAGCCCCACGCTAGAGGCCCGGCCAGCGCGCGCGTGCCTGCGTGCGGCGTG
>NW_007102303.1:0-415 GCF_000164805.1 Carlito syrichta | reverse complement strand
CACCACGAGCAGGAAGCGCACGGTGCGGGCCGCCTCCATCGCCGCCCGCCCTGCGTGCTGCGGCCGGTTCGTCCTCTTGGCCCGCCGGCTCTGTGTCTCCTCTGCATTCCCCTTGGCCGGGCCAGAGTCGCTAAATGGCCTCTTTCGGATTTCGCTGCGCCGTCCAGCCCCTCCTCCGTCCTTTGTCCGGCGGCCGGCCCCGGTCTCTGCAGGCGGGCTTCGCCAGGCCAAGTCAGGCGCCGCAGGGCGCTCTGCGGACCCCGGGTGCTACTTGTTGCATTTCTGCGGAAAACTCTGTCTCTGGGTGCGCGTCGGGGGGAGGGGGGAGGAAGCCAGACCTGGCGCTTTTTGTTTGCAGCCGAGTCCGGAGAGCTGGATTCCCTGGCGCGGATTCTCCCCGCCGAGCGGATTCCCC
>NW_007102302.1:0-328 GCF_000164805.1 Carlito syrichta | reverse complement strand
CAGTCGAATAGGCAGCCAACGTGTTAAACCAGATGAGAATTCGTCCACATCATCCACCAATAAGATAAGTCACCTAGCTAACTCATTATCAAACTAATTAAGACATCTAGTTAACTCGTTTACCAACACTTTTCAGCGGATAATTTGTAAAGTCAGCTCACCTCTCGGCTCACTTGCCAGACGACTAGTTAAGTCAGCTAACTGGTCGACCACCTAGCTGGCCAACTAGTAAAGTCAACTAACCTATATGCCGACTAGTCAGCCAACTTGCCAGTCAACAAGTTAGTTCAGCTAACTACTCGCTGACAAGTTAGGCCAGCTAACTAGT
>NW_007102301.1:0-335 GCF_000164805.1 Carlito syrichta | reverse complement strand
ATGGGGGGGCAGGGCTCGCGGGGCTCACGGGGTGGAGCGCCGGCACCCGCGCGCCAAGCCGCTGCGCGCCAAGTTCTGGCTTCGGGGTTGGCACGGCGGGTCACGTGGCGGGCGCGCTGCTGGGCACGGGTCGGCGGGAGTGGGACTGTGGCGGGACCGACGGCAGCGTGGGACCGAGGTGTCACTAAACACGTGCGCGGGGACCCGTTCCGGTAGGTGGGCGGCTTCGGGTCTGAGGACCTCGGCGTCTCGGCGCCCGCGGGTTGCTCTGGCATCCCGGTTTTCCGCGGCTTTGCCCCGCGCCGCTGGCAGCCGAAATGGCGGGGGGGGGGCGC
>NW_007102300.1:0-305 GCF_000164805.1 Carlito syrichta | reverse complement strand
GTCACCGCCCGCCCCGGCGTCCCGTGGCCGCCTCCCGGCCGGCCCCGCAACTCCCTTCCCGGCCGCCTGTCCCCGGGGCGGGGGTCTCCGTGCCCCGGCCCTTCCAGCCCCGCCGGCTTCCCAGGAGCCCCGGGCCGGACCCAGGCGGCCCGCCCTACCTTCTGCCTGCTCCAGCGAGTTCATGTCGGGCGGCAGCTCGGGTCACCGCCGCGGCCCCGTCCGCATCTCAGCTTCCGCGGCTCCCGCCCGGCCCGCAGCGCCAACTCCCACCTCCAACCGCTCCCCTCCGCCCCTTCCTGTCGCAC
>NW_007102299.1:0-312 GCF_000164805.1 Carlito syrichta | reverse complement strand
CCAATTTGTTAGTTTCTTTATATATATATATGTATGTATATATACACACACATATATAGTATCCATTTTGTTATTCTTCTGAGAATAGGTGGAATTGCTGCTCAAGACAGTTGGGACTCCTTTAATATAAGTGCACAGTGAGGTTTGCCTCCCTGCATAGTTGAGGTCTTGGGGTTGGTTTTAAAGCGGAGCTAAGCACCATTTAAACTTACTGATGTGGCAGACTAGATCCTGTATGTTGCCGAAATCCACTTTGGTGGGCATCTGTCTGTGTGTGTGTGTGTGTGTGTGTGTGTGTGTGTGTGTGTGTGT
>NW_007102298.1:0-340 GCF_000164805.1 Carlito syrichta | reverse complement strand
TTTTTTTTTTTTTTTTTTTTTTTTTTTAAGTTGGAGTCTCACTCCGTTGTCCAGGCTGGAGTGCAGTGGCATGCTCACAACCACCCCAGTGTCGACCTGCTGGGCTCTGGCAATCCTTCCACCTCCATCTTCCGTATAGCCAGAACTACCAGCACGTACTACCACACCCGGCTAATTTTTTATTTATTGTAGAGTCGAAGTCTCACCAAGTTGCCTGCACTGATCTCAACTTGCAGGCTCAGGCAATTCACTCGCCTTGGCCTCTCAAAGTGCTGGAATTACAGGCTGAGCCACTGAGCCCAGCCAGGTTTATTCTTTTTTTTTTTTTTTTTTGAGTTGG
>NW_007102297.1:0-329 GCF_000164805.1 Carlito syrichta | reverse complement strand
GTCCGGGGCCCCACGGCCTCCGCTCGAGTGGCCGCTTTGGGCGCCCTCCCCGCCGCGCCGGCGCCCCGTCCGTTAGTTGACATCTTTCTGGTCCCTACTCAGAGGCGGAGCATCCCGCCCGGGTCACGCGCGCGGGCCGTGCCTTTGTCACTTTCTCAGGCTCCTTCCTGCCTGGTGGAAGGGCGCGGCGGGCCTCCTGGCTCCGTCCCGCGTACGCCGGGCCCAGTCAACAACCGGATAAAGTGGGAAGCACGTGCTCATCGCCCACCGAGAGCACTTCCACCCGCGGGATCTGCCCCTCGGACCGCTCCTCGGAGCACCCCCGCCTT
>NW_007102296.1:0-345 GCF_000164805.1 Carlito syrichta | reverse complement strand
GGTGGAGGCTGAGGCGTGCGGAGGCCGGCGGAGGCCGGGGAGGCTCCAGGCGGGAATTTTTTCCCTTTTTAAATTAGAGGCTGAGGGAGGCGGAGGCGGAGGCTTTTGGGAGCCGATTTCCCAGCCCGGGACGGCCGGGCCTCCCTCTGGGGCCTCCAAAAAAAGAAATTGAAGCCCGCACGCGTCTGGATGCCTCAGTTTCCCCACCGGGAGGACCCGCCGCCTCCCCCCACCGCCGCTTCCGACCCGGCGGAGGCCGGGATGGGAGGGAGTCCGTGGGGCCGTGCCGGACCCCTACGAGTTCGGGGGGACGTTTTTTTTTAATGGGGAGGGGTTCCGGGCGGG
>NW_007102295.1:0-313 GCF_000164805.1 Carlito syrichta | reverse complement strand
GGTGCCCTCCCCCAAGGTGTCGGACACGGTGGTCGAACCCTACAACGCCACGCTGTCGGTGCACCAGCTGGTGGAGAACACGGACGAGACCTACTGCATTGACAACGAGGCGCTCTACGACATCTGCTTCCGCACCCTCAAGCTCACCACACCCACCTATGGCGACCTCAACCACCTGGTGTCGGCCACCATGAGCGGGGTCACGACCTCCCTGCGCTTCCCCGGCCAACTCAACGCCGACCTGCGCAAGCTGGCCGTGAACATGGTGCCCTTTCCACGCCTGCACTTCTTCATGCCCGGCTTCGCGCCCCTC
>NW_007102294.1:0-341 GCF_000164805.1 Carlito syrichta | reverse complement strand
GACGGCCCGCCTCCGCCACGCCCCGGCTCCCGCCAGCGGCCCCAGCCCCGGCTCGACTCCCCTCCCCCGGGGCCTCTTCGCCCCCTCGGCCTCGCCGGTGCTCGGTACCTGACGGCTCCAGGCTCTTGCTCCCCTCCGGACGGCTCCATCGGTGACTCCGTCGGCAGTCTACTGCGCGTGCGCGGCGGGGTCGCGCCGAGCCCGCCTCCGCGGCCCGTGGAGACAGACGGGTCCAATCGAGCGCCGTCTCACTGAGGCTCGCGCCTGTCGGGCTCGCGGAGGGACCCGAGGCCGAGGCGGAACGGGGCGGAGCTGTGACACCCGCCCAGGCCGGGTCGGCT
>NW_007102293.1:0-322 GCF_000164805.1 Carlito syrichta | reverse complement strand
GTAGAGATGAGGTCTCGCCAAGTTGCCCAGGCGGGTCTTGAACCCATGGGCTCAGGTAATTCACTCACCTTGGCCTCCCAAAGCGCGGGATTACAGGCTGAGCCACTGGGCCCGGCCGTTTTTTTTTTCCTTTTAGAGTTGGAGTCTCATTCTCTTGCCCAGGCTGGAATGTAGTGGCACAATCATGATTCACCTCAGCCTTGACTTCCGGGTCTAGGCAATCCTCCCAACTCAGCCTCCTGAGTAGTTGGAACTACAGGTGCATGTCATGGATTTGTGTGTGTGTGTGTGTGTGTGTGTGTGTGTGTGTGTGTGTGTGTGT
>NW_007102292.1:0-338 GCF_000164805.1 Carlito syrichta | reverse complement strand
GGCTCAGCCTATAATCCCAGCACTTTGGGAGGCTGAGGCAAGTGGATTGCCTGAGCCCATGGGTTTGAGACCAGCCCGGGCAACTTGGCGAGACATCTCTATAATAAAAATAAAAAATTATCCGGGTGTGATAGTGCACACCTGTAATTCCAGCTACTTGGAAGGCTGAGTCACAAGGATTGCTGGAGCCCAGCAGGTCAACACTGGGGTGGCAGAGTGAGACTTCAGCTCAAAAAAATAAAATAACTTATCAGCTATTGTTATTTTATTTTCTTTTATTTTAATTTTTTTTTGAGTTGGAGTCTTACTCTATCGCCCAGACTGGAGTGCAGTGGCGG
>NW_007102291.1:0-602 GCF_000164805.1 Carlito syrichta | reverse complement strand
AACAGAAGGATTGCCGGAGTCCAGCAGGTCGAGGCTGCGGTGGCCGGGAGCGGCCACTGCACTCCAGTCTGGGCGACAGAGTGAGACTCCAACTCAAAAAAACTAAAATAAAATAAAACCGGGTCTCGGTGGCTCAGCCTGTAATCCTGCGCCTTTGGGAGGCTGAGGTAAGTAGATTGCCTGAGCCCACAGGTTCGAGACCCGCCTGGGCCGCGAGACCTCATCTCTACAATAAATCAAAAAATCAGCCGGGCGTGGTAGCGCATGCCTGTAATTCTGGCTACTCGGAAGGCTGAGGCGGAAGGATCGCCGGAGCCCGGCAGGTCGAGGCTGCGGTGGCCGGGAGCGGCCGCGGCACTCCAGTCTGGGTGACAGAGCGAGACTCCAACTAAAAAAATATATATATATAATATAATAAATAAAATACAATAATTAAGTGGACAGATTTTTTGTTTTTTGTGAGTTGAAGTCTCGCTCTGTCACCCAGACTGAAGTACAGTGGCCGCTCCCAGCCACCGCAGCCTCGACCGCTGGGCTCTGGCGATCCTTCCGCCTCAGCCTTCCAAGTAGCTGTAACTACAGGCGTGCACTACCACACCCAG
>NW_007102290.1:0-433 GCF_000164805.1 Carlito syrichta | reverse complement strand
CCCAGACTGTAGTGCAGTGGCTGCTCCCAGCCACCGCAGCCTCGACCTGCTGGGCTCAGCCTTCCAAGTAGCTGGAATTACAGGCATGCGCTACCACGCCCGGCTAATTTTTTGATTTATTGTAGATATGAGGTCTCGCCTGCCCAGGCGGGTCTTGAACCCGCGAGCTCAGGCAATCCACTCACCTCAGCCTCCCAAAGGCGCGGGATTATAGGCTGAGCCACCGAGCCCGGCTCAGTTCACTTTCATTGGGCATCTAGGGCTGGTTCTGTGTTTTTGCTATTGTGAAAAGTGCTGCAATAAAAAGGCATGTGCTGTTGTCTTTTTGGTAGAGTGTTTTATTTTCCTCTGGGAGATATAGTCCCAGAGGGGGGATTGCTGAATCATATGGAAGCTCAATTCTTAGTTCTTTTTTTTTTTTTTTTTTTTTTTT
>NW_007102289.1:0-852 GCF_000164805.1 Carlito syrichta | reverse complement strand
TTACTTATTTATTTATTTAGAGTCAGGGTCTCACTCTGTCACCCAGACTGGAGTACAGTGATGTGATTTCAACTCACTGCATCCTCTGTCTCTTGGCTCAAAATTAATCCCATTTCAGCCTCTCAAATAACTGGGACTGCAGGAACGCACCACTACATCCAGTAATTTTTAAAAATTTTTTCTTAGAGATGGGGTCTCACTATGTTACCCCAGTCTGATCTCAAACTTTTGGCTCAAGCAATTCTCCCACCTTGACCTCTCAGAGTGCTGGGATGACAGGTCTGAATGACCGTGCCTGCCCCAGCCTGACTTTTAAGTGTTACACTTCTCTCCTATAACCATTCACTACAAGGCCACAACCTCCTTTTCAAAAGTGATTATGAATCTTTTACCTTGGTTACACATCCCTCTCCACCCTGGGACACACCAAGAAGCCCTAACTGTTAGTGCATAAGGCTACATGAAAACCTGCCCTGTCTCCATTTGCTGCATTGTTCTGGCAGTCTGCAGTGTTTAGTGCAATATAGTCTTCCTTAACCACTCTTTTTTATAAGCAACTTGCCCTCACTTCCCTGGCTCCACTAAAGGGCACTTAACATCATGAATTTTTTCAAGGGAAGGCACGTGAGCTGCTCTCTGCCAGGTCTTTGTCAGTAAAGGATGACCTTGAAAAGTCCTGCAGGAAGTGGCCACTTCCGTCCTCTGTGCTCCACCTTTTCTGTGTGCTCACAAAGTCCCCCTTCCTGCCCCAGATCGTGGCACTTTTCAAGCATCATTGATGAGATGCTGCCTCTGGCTGTGGCTGGTCTTAAGCAAAGAAATGTTGGGAGCTGGGGCTGTGAATGAAGTGGC
>NW_007102288.1:0-438 GCF_000164805.1 Carlito syrichta | reverse complement strand
CCAGTCTGGGCGACAGAGTGAGACTCCAACTCAAAAAAAAAAAGAAAGAAAGAAAGCAATGGTGGTAAGTGCTTAAGGTTGAATGCTTTTAAAGTTTCCCTTTGGTGGGGAAGGTCACCGTGGTGATAGAGTGGTGGTCTGTGTCATGTAGGTCACGAAGGACTGAGCACAGTAGGTTAGGCCAGCTTGGCCCTTTATGGCAGGAAGACAAATATATTGGATAGAAAGGTAATCAGTACAAAGCATGCATGGTGGGAGTTACCAAACAATCATCAGTGAGTACCTCCAGTAAACTGGTTCTATCCCCTGTTGATGATTAGAGGGCAAATTAAAGTAAAACACTAAAGAAGCAAGACAAAGCTTTATTTATTTATTTAATTTTATTTTTTGGAGTTGGAGTCTCACTCTGTCGCCCAGACTGGAGTGCAGTGGCTGCTC
>NW_007102287.1:0-333 GCF_000164805.1 Carlito syrichta | reverse complement strand
CCCTCGCCAGCATCTGTTGTTTGTTTTATTAATGATGGCCATTCTTACTGGGGTTAGGTGGTATCTTAATGTGGTTTGATTTGCATTTCTCTGATGATGAGTGAGGCTGAGCACTTTTTCATGTGTCTGTTGACTGCTGTATATCTTCTTTTGAGAAGTGTCTATTCATGTTCTTTGCTCACTTTTTAATAGGGCTGTTTTCTCATTTGTTTGTTTTTGTTTTTTTGGTGTGTTTGAGTTCGTTGTGGATACTGGCTTCTATTTCTGCAGGATTGGCCTAGAACATGACCTCAAAAAATGTAGAGTATGATTTTTTTTTTTTTTTTTTGTATT
>NW_007102286.1:0-330 GCF_000164805.1 Carlito syrichta | reverse complement strand
CTGGACCAGGCGTGGTGGCTCATGCCTATAATCCCAGTACTTTGGAAGGCCGAGGTGAGAGGATTGCCTGAGCCCACGGGTTCGAGACCAGCCTGGGCAACATAGCAAGACCTTGTCTCTATAAAAATATCAAAAAATTAGGTGTATGGGTGTGAGCTACTGTGCCTGGCCTGGTTTGTTTAGCCGGGCTCGGTGGCTCAGCCTGTAATCCCGTACCTTGGGAGGCTGAGGTGAGTGAATTACCTGAGCCTTCAGGTTCGAGACCTGCCCGAGCAACTTGGCGAGACCTCATCTCTACAATAAATCAAAAAATTAGCCAGGCGTGGTAGT
>NW_007102285.1:0-314 GCF_000164805.1 Carlito syrichta | reverse complement strand
ACGCGATGAAGGCCCCGGGGGGGAGGGGCTGGAAACAGGGCACGCTGGGCACGGGTGGGGGGTGCCCATAACGCCCCTGGGTAGCTGGATCCAGAGGCGGGGTCACAGGTGCTGCGTCGTACATAGGGGGTTGGGGGTCCTACGCTCCCTCGACTCCCTCCCTGACTCCCCACGTGACCCCCGGGCGACCCTCACCCGCGCGTCCAGGCTGCAGGCTGTCTTGCGCAGGTCCTGCAGGGCGCGCTGCATGAACTCGAAGGCGTGGCAGTCCACGCACGGGCGGCCTGCGGGGGGCGCGGGGCAGCGCGGAGGGG
>NW_007102284.1:0-384 GCF_000164805.1 Carlito syrichta | reverse complement strand
TTCACTCACCTCAGCCTCCCAAAGGTGTGGGATTACAGGCTGAGCCACCGAGTCCGGCTTGAATTTTTATATTCATTTAATTTTAGCCATTTTTCTTTTAATTTTAAAGTAACTTAAAGCTCTCTACACTAGCCAAAGTTACTTTTCCTTTAACAAAATTTTTATTCCCATGCCTTCTCATTAGCTTTTACCAAAAAAAAAAAATCCTACTTCTGCCTTGTGTCAGAGTGTTGCCGGATAAAGTTAGTCCAGCTGCTTCCCTCATGGTCAATTGAAGATAAGATGTAGAAACTAGAAGAAAAGTGAGTTTACTTCAGCATCATCATCCCACGCTTTGGGAAGCTGAGGTGAGTGGATTGCCTGAGCCCGCAGGTTCGAGACCCG
>NW_007102283.1:0-345 GCF_000164805.1 Carlito syrichta | reverse complement strand
GAGACCCGCCTGGGCAACTTGGCGAGATCTCATCTCTACAATAAATCAAAAAATCAGCCGGGCGTGGTAGCGCACGCCTGTAGTTCCAGCTACTGGTAGGCTGAGGCAGAAGGATCGCCGGAGTCCAGCAGGTTGAGGCTGCGGTGGCCAGGTGTGGCCACTGCACTCTAGTCTGGGCGACAGAGTGAGACTCCAACTCAAAAAAAAACAAAAAAGAAAAAGAAAAGGGATGGGAATGGTCATTCTAAGTGACAAAAGATGTCAAACTGTATTTAAGATAGTTTATTCTGCCGGGCTCGGTGGCTCAGCCTGTAATCCCGCGCCTTTGGGAGACTGAGGTGAGTG
>NW_007102282.1:0-300 GCF_000164805.1 Carlito syrichta | reverse complement strand
TGTGCAGGTATCTTTTTTGCAGAATGATTTGAGTTCCTCCAGGTATATTCCCAGTAGGGGGATTGCTGAGTCATATGGAAGGTCAATGTCTAGTTCTTTTAGAAATCACCACACTGTTTTCCAAAGAGTTTCATTCCCATAGGAACAGCCGTTTTATGGTCTCCTGTTCAGGGTTTCCCAGCTGGGGATCAAGAAGCCAGCTGAAGGTGTCTGTGCCTCTCCTCACCTCTGCATGGCTCTGGTGGTCTTCTTGACATTCCAGATGTCGTTTTTTTTTTTTTTTTTTTTGAGTTGGAGTCT
>NW_007102281.1:0-463 GCF_000164805.1 Carlito syrichta | reverse complement strand
CTCACCTCAGCCTCCCAAAGGCGCGGGACTACAGGCTGAGCCACCGAGCCCGGCTAGTTTATATTTTGATTGTAGTAGCAGCTACATGGTGGTACACATTTGCCAAAACTCATAGAAGTATACATTTAAAGGGGTAAGTTTTACTGTATGTAAATTAGATCTCAATAACGTTGACTAAAAAAAGACTCCCCAGCCAGGCTCGGTGGCTTGGCCTGTAATCCTGCACCTTTGGGAGGCTGAGGTGAGTGGATTGCCTGAGCCCATGGGTTCGAGACCCACCTGGGCAGCGAGAGCTCATCTCTACAATAAATCAAAAAATCAGCCGGGCATGGCAGTGCATGCCTGTAATTCTGGCTGCTTGGAAGGCTGAGGCGGAAGGATCGCCGGAGCCCAGCAGGTCGAGGCTGCGGTGCCCGGGAGCGGCCACTGCACTCCAGTCTGGGCGACAGAGTGAGACTCCCTG
>NW_007102280.1:0-339 GCF_000164805.1 Carlito syrichta | reverse complement strand
CCCCAGCTTCGAGCCGGAGAGACCCGGGCCGGAGCCGCCAGGCGCGCAGAACCATGCCGACACCACTGGGCTCGCGGCTGTGGGTCGCAGCCTGAGCTGCGAGTCCCGCCCTCACGAGGAGTCGCGCGATCGTGGGCAGAAACGGAGACCAACGCGCATATAGGGTGCCTCGGCCTCCAGCGTCCTCTTCCACCGCCTCAACTTGGAAAAGAAAAGAAAAAGCAATGGTTGTCCTGCCCAGCGCGCCTCCCGCCCGCGCGCAGCCTCGCCCCAGCGGCGCAACCCGGCTCCCAGGCGGGCGCGCACTCCTCCACCTTCAATGAAACTTTGGAAGCCCTC
>NW_007102279.1:0-326 GCF_000164805.1 Carlito syrichta | reverse complement strand
CCCCCTTCCGCCCGGTCCCCGCCGGGCACGTTCGGGCGCAGCTACCAGAGCCCAGCGCCGCGAAGGTCGCGGTGGGGAGTGCGCGGCGCCGGCGCCTGAGGACCGTGGCGGCGATGCGGCCCCAGCTCGCCCACTGCCTCCGCCGGGTCGCCTCCCTCTCCCCACCGCGTCCCGGGGCTCTTAATGGCTTTTTTTTTCCTTTTCATAAAGTTGTCGGGAACGCTGCAGTGAGAACTGTTTCGAATTACTGCGCTTCTCAGGCTGGGGGTGGAGAGGTGAGGGGAAGGCGTAGATCGCCAGGCGCCCACGCCCCCCGCCCGCCGCGG
>NW_007102278.1:0-384 GCF_000164805.1 Carlito syrichta | reverse complement strand
CTGGATCTCTTCTGTAAATGTGCCAGTGACTAGCCCTCAAATGTAATGTGTACCCCAATGACTAGCCACCTCTATGATGGATGCACCAGAAATAATCCTTCCCTTTTATGGGTATTTCAGTGACTGACACTTCTCTGTGACAGGTGCACCTTTGATTAGCCTTCCTCTGTTTTGTGTATCCCAGAGAATTATCCTCTTCCATAGTGTCTTCTCTAAAGACTGGTCCTCCTCTGCATTCAGTTCCAGTACTGGGCTTCCTCCATAATGAGTCTACAGTAATTAGTCTTTCTCTGTGATGGTTCCCTAGTGACTGATTGCCATCTGTCATGTGCCCGTGATTGGCACCTGATCCTAATACTAAGTTCCCTAATTCTATTTATTGGA
>NW_007102277.1:0-343 GCF_000164805.1 Carlito syrichta | reverse complement strand
TTTTATTAATGATGGCCATTCTTACTGGGGTTAGGTGGTATCTCGATGTGGTTTTGATTTACATTTCCCTGATGATAAGTGAGGCTAAGCATTTTTTCATGTGTCAGTTGGCTGCCCATATGTCCTCTTTTGAGAAGTGTCTGATCGTATCTTTTGCCCATTTTTTAGCAAGGCTTTTTCTTGTTTGTTTGTTTGTTTTGTTTGTTTTTTCCTTTTGGTGCATTTGAGTACCTTATAGATTCTAGATGTTAGGTCTTTGTCAGATATATAGTTGGCAAATATTTTTGACCATTCTGTGGGCTGTCTCCTTGCTCTCTTGATGGTTTCTTTTTCTTTGCAGAAA
>NW_007102276.1:0-415 GCF_000164805.1 Carlito syrichta | reverse complement strand
GCCGGGCCGTGCGTGCGTCCTGGGCAGTCACCGCAGCGGCCCCGCCCCGCATCCCGGGGGAAGAGGGCACGCCCTGGTACCCACCGCCCGCCTGGGGACCCGCACTTCCTCCTTCGTGCCCTGGGGACCCCGGGGGTCTTGGGCGGCCGAGCGCGAGACGCAGCGGCGACAGACAGAGGAAGGCGAGGCGGGGCGGCCGGTGCTGCGACCCCGGGAAGGCGGGCCAGGCCCCCGCCTGGCAGGGAGCCAGAACTCGCCCGCCAGCACCACCTGCCTCACCTCAAACGGCGGGCGCTGGTCCGTGGGGGCTGTGGAGGGGGCAGAGCCGTTCTCCGTGCTCCTGGGGAGAGATGGTCGCATCAGCCGGCCCGGTGCGGCCCGGCCGGGCTCGGGCCCCCAGCCCTCCTCGGCCCGC
>NW_007102275.1:0-303 GCF_000164805.1 Carlito syrichta | reverse complement strand
CCGCAGCCTCAACCTGCTGGACTCCGGCGATTCTTCCGCCTCAGCCTTCCAAGTAGCTGGAATTACAGGTGCATGCTACCACGCCTGGCTAATTTTTGATTTATTGTGGAGATGAGGTCTCACCAACTTGCCCTGGCGGGTCTTGAACCCTCAGGCTCAAGCAATCCACTCACCTCAGCTTCCCAAAGCAAGGGATTACAGGCTGAGCCCGGCTAACACTGATTTTTTAAAATAAAATTCAACAGTGAGCCGGGCTCGGTGGCTCAGCCTGTAATCCCGCGCTTTGGGAGGCTGAGGTGAGTG